>NC_086371.1:23884032-24184032 GCF_036324505.1 Eleginops maclovinus
AAAACAACTTCATAGCTATATACAGACCTGCCATTTGTTGATCACATCACATCCTCAGACCAGGTCTGAGGATGTGATGTGATCAACAAATGGCAGGTCTGTATATAGCTATGAAGTTGTCATCTAATTAGGTTGTGTCTATTTTTTCCTCTGATAAGTGTTGCGTGTGTTTGCTGGTGCTAATTACCGGAAGACTGTGAGGGAAGGGAACTGAGGTCGGCCTGCTGATGGCTGACACACAGGTCCACAAGCAGCCGTCCTCACTTTATCAGACCTAACGTCATCCATTTAATCAGCGAGTTGCTCATACACTCACTTCCCACAGTAACCTTTCAGCACTTATAACACAAATTGCACATTAATAACTGCATACAGGATGTCAATCACATGGAAGAAGTAGAGGGTGAAGAGAGAGTCAGGATCATCAGAGGAGAATAACACCACCATTCAAAAAACACAGAGCCTACAGGCTGATATTATCACACTTTAAGAGTGCACACAGGTGATATAGCATGCTTTATGTTTGGTGTTTGATGAGCTAATCCAACAGGTTAATATCACGTTGGTATTTAGAAGAGTACTCCAGCTATCTGATCTGTCCCTGCTTAATGTCAGAATTTCTTACGAGCCTCTCAGAAACCAAGTGTTGATGTTTTCTGAAGTGATTCAACGTGGATGATAAACAGATTCTGATGCAGGTGTTTGGAAATGACTGAATGGATCTTTTTTTATTTACTTATTTCCAGTGGTGTGGACAAATGTCCTTTGGTATTTGAGCTCCGATAGGTTGACAGAGAACCAATCTCTGTAGGTGACTGTGGAATACAAATATCCATTAAAATGCATGATGAATACCGCCATGTAAATAGGATAGATGGATCGATCACAAACAAAGTAAAATACTGATGTATTATTTCAGTGTACCTGACAAACATCCACAGCATGTGTATTTTATTTCAGCTGACAGTAAATGTTGGTGAACATCTAATGTGCATGCATTTATTTAAACCAATAAAGCGCAGTTTTGGTTTTATTAATTCTTACATACAAATCAGCTTAGACCTAAATTGTTAACCTAAACCCAAGATGGCTTATTTTAATATTTCAAAGACAAAATCATTATTGCACTTTGGTGAATCCACTGTTTGTTTCTACCGTATTTTTTGGGGGGGTCATGGGTGTAATGTTGGAAATACTCGTCAGGGTGGCCCCTTTTGCTATACCAACATGAAATGTATATTTTGAGCTTTACTGAAAGTTGAGGCTTTGTTTTGTATAAAGACCTGGTGGTGATTCACATGATCCTAAAGAAGCATCCTAAAGATTGTGTTCTATAGATGTTAGTGCATGTAAATGGTCTACAAAGGATAAAATCCCTGTGTTTCCTCCAGAGCGAGTTTTCTCTCCCAAACACTCATCCATCGGACTCCTTTGTTTACTTCTACAACATAGTGACATCACTATGTTACACTTTTCCGTCTATTGGCTAGCCCTCCAACACATTGTATGTGACAGGCTAAGGGGCGGGACATCTCTACGTTGTTGACCAGTCACAACAGAACCGGCCAGATAACAAATCAGAGCAGACTGGGCTCTGGTTTCAGACAGAGGGCGAAAAGAGGTGCTGCAGTACAGGCAGTATGAGAAACATAGAGAGCTTTTTGAACATTAAAGCATGGAGACAGCACAGAAACATTACATGTCAAGGTTTGTCAGGGATCGATAACAGGACCCAAGTGTATTATAAACAAGGGGAGGCAAGTATTGGGGTTTAACGAAAAGTGAGCTTTATTAAATAAAAAGCTGAAAACACAAAACTAGGGAAGCAGACACAAACATGGGAATGACGATGACATGACAAGGAACACAAAGGGAAGACAGGACTAAATACAACAGGACTAATCACAAGACAAAACACAGCTGGAGAGGGGAGGAGAAACACAGGGACTACAGGTGAACACAATTAGACAATCAGACAGGAGGGAAACTAAAGACAGGAAGTAAAACTACAGACACACAGAGGGAAAACCTTTCAAAATAAAACAGGAAACAAAACTCTATAATCCTGACACTGCATACTGATATACACCTGAACATCAGCAGGAGAGGACTCTTTAAAGTAGAGACACTACATACTGATATACACCTGAACATCAGCAGGAGAGGACTCTTTAAAATAGAGACACTACATACTGATATACACCTGAACATCAGCAGGACAGGACTCTTTAAAGTAGAGACACTACATACTGATATACACCTGAACATCAGCAGGAGAGGACTCTTTAAAGTAGAGACGCTACATACTGATATACACCTGAACATCAGCAGGAGAGGACTCTTTAAAGTAGAGACGCTACATACTGATATACACCTGAACATCAGCAGAAGAGGACTCTTTAAAGTAGAGACACTACATACTGATATACACCTGAACATCAGCAGGAGAGGACTCTTTAAAGTAGAGACACTACATACTGATATACACCTGAACATCAGCAGGAGAGGACTCTTTAAAGTAGAGACTCTACATACTGATATACACCTGAACATCAGCAGGAGAGGACTCTTTAAAGTAAAGATGCTACATACTGATATACACCTGAACATCAGCAGGAGAGGACTCTTTAAAGTAGAGACACTTACTGATATACACCTGAACATCAGCAGGAGAGGACTCTTTAAATAACTGATTTTTGAGGGTTTTTTTATTCTTGTAATTAAAAACTAATTGTCAGTTTGCTTCAACTCCAGGTGAAGAGGTTTGAAATAAGGTCTAAAACGTAGATTAGCAATAAACCAAAGCCGGAGCTTTCTGTCCATCCAGAGACCAGAGCAGGTCTAGATACAACAGAAGTCTGCAGAGCTTCATGGAAGATCAAGCTGCTCTCTGTTCTGTCTGTTCTCACCATCTAAATGGATCCAGGTTAGGAAAGGAACAGAAGAAAAAGAGCAGGAAAGTAAAAGGCAAATGGAACAGCAGCGAGATCTAGAGAGAGAGAGATACACCTCGTGCTTTTCTGTGGGGTGGCAGGGAGTCCAAAGACTGTGTATCTCTGTAAAATAGGCATTTTGCCAACAGCCTTTTACCCAAAGATCACACACACACACACACACACACACACACACACACACACACACACACACACACACACACACACACACACACACACACACACACACACACACACACACACCACCCACATACACATACCCCACACACACACACACACACTGGGACAAACCTTAGGCCCTCAGGCACCCGCATATAAACAAAAGACGACAGGAAAGCACTCAAACAAAACATTGCTTCAAATCTCAGAAGAGAGAATGAAATGCAACATTTATGACCTGGAGTCACATTGTTTGCATCCCATTCCTGATGGAAGATGGAAGGGAGGGAAGGAAGCAGAATAGGCCGTGCTTCACCTTCTTATGAACCACAGAGTGTGGAAGCATCCAGAAACAATGACTGGCATGTGGCTCGCAGGGAACTTGTTTGGTGGTTTAACAATGTTGAAGACTTGTGTGTTAATGTGTAGCAACATATGGAAGGAATTGTGTTTCCTCACATCTGTCTATAGAGGATCTGTCAGTTCAATGCCATCTTGAACGCTTTGAAGCTATTGCCTTTGCTCAACTTCTGCATTAATCTGACAAAAAGTCTTCAGTATTCGATATATACCTCCTGTGAGCAGGGGGTGATCATACTTGAACGATTACTGATGTCATTTAGTTTGTCATAACAGGAAAACACAAATGTATCCAACTGTTTCTAGTAAATATATCAAATGAGCACAAGATCCAGGTACCTAACCCAGATGTTGAAACTAGATTAGGATATAGGACTCCTCTGTAAGACACTGCATGTTAATATGACACCCAGTTTAGCAGCCCAGGGAACTCTCCCCTCACAGAATAACTGGTAAGATGGTGAGAGACCACTGAACAATACCACTTTGTAGGTTTAGCAGTCGATTCTGAAATCAAATGAATTCCACTTGTAAAATCCTTCACAGTAAAGGTCATTTGCAGGCTAAAAGCAAACCAGTTGCTCTGCTAACTGACGTTTTAGGGCGTATGTATGTGTATTGCCCTATTTAAGAATTATATGAGCATTTTATTCTCCTTCTTTATCTTAGAAATTTAAAGTTTAATCAAATTGAACCTACATATATACAGTACATGTGTAAATCACAAACAAATACTAATTCAGTTTCGTTCTTTATTGGAGCAAAGTCCTTAAAATATATTAGGGTTATCAAAGTGACATACAGTTGAAAGAGACTCTGTGGGACCCTGTGGCCCTGGGATTCTGGGCTTCCAGGGACCGCTCTCAAAGCCACTGATAAACGTCCTGTGTTTGGCCGCATTTGCTCTAGCTCTCTAGGAATGGCTTTGCTGGTCTGGTCAGTAAATCCTTTGTTTCTGACTGAAGCATCTCCACAGCTCTCGATGGATTGCTGTGACAGTGCAGACATTTGGCCCCCAGGAGGAAATGTCAAAACAACATTGTTAACAAGACGTGATCGGAGAGAGACTACATTCGCCAGCTCGACTCCAACATGTTCCATTTTTGATATTACTGGAGATCAAAGCTTAAATTACAGCTAGCATAGCTGCAGACATGTCATGTTTGTTGGTATATATTTACATTATTAAACTGTGTTCATAAATAACCTTCATAGTGTTGGTAGGCAAATTGTTGACTTTGTGCAGAGTCAGGCTAGCTGTCTCCCGTTCACTATGCTAGGCTAACCACGTACTCAGCTCTGTACTATGAAAAAGATATGCTCAGGAAGACAGAAACAATGTTGAACTATTAATTTAATAATACTTGCACTAGAATCAATGTTTTTCATAAAGGAAGGAGAAAAACTAAAGCAAAGATCACAGAATTAAATTAAGGAGTCATATCTGAAAAGATGAGCAGTAGGGTCCAATGTTCCTGTTCTGACAGTCTGCTGACCTATGACTCAGCATTTATAATGTCCTGTCAGTCATTAGTCATCTCTGATTAGGTTCCAGATGCCCAGTCTGCACAAGCAGCTTCTAGTGACAAATATTATTGGATCCTCTGACATTTTGACAACTTTCCCTCCCTTTTCTTTGTCATCTCCTTCTTTCTTATTCCCTTAAAATCCCTCAGAACTGTCCTCTATTTCTCAGAGTCCATCCCCTTTATTTACCACTTAGAGACTGACCATTTGCCTAGAATTCTTCCGGATAATTGTTTTCATAGCATCTCAAAAAGAAAGAGAAGGTTCAAAGTTCTCTGGTTGCAGGGGCTTTTAGAGTCAGGGACGCTGGCTGCCAGGAGGCTGCAGACTGCGAGCGGCCTTTGTTCAGATGAAAGATATACTCATCTGTGTTAAACTCCAGAAGGAGAATTAGATGCCAATGAGAGTGATTTCTTCCTTTTGTCTGCTCCTCCAAAGCACTGCTGTGCAGAGAGAGTGTGTGTCTATCTGTGTGTATTAAACATAGCAGAGAAATATGATGTTTGCATCTCCTTGGACACATTCAAATTGCAACTCTAAAGACTAACTCATTTTTAGCCGTGGCCTTAAAATGTTTTTTATTTCTTTGTATTGTTTGTTTAAGATATTTTCAGTGCAACTCATAAATAAATGAAAGAAATGTCATTTAAAGGGCAAGTATTGAGTCAGAAGTCTTACTGAGTTATGAAGACTGCTATATATCTGATTCAAATGATAAATAGTGCTAAATCCCATCAGACACCCCTAAAAAAACATTGTAAAGTCAGAATGATGACATTTTTGAATGCTAACATAACATACCGTTCGATATCATACAGCATCTGCTCCTCATATAGTCATGAGATATTTGTGAAGACATCTGAAACAGAACGTTCACTTAGAACTTACAGAACATGTCATAGCATGTGAAAAAAAGTATCCAGGAAACATATATTAAACAGTTACAAATGTAGGTGGGCTGATTTAAATTTGATGCTAGACCAAGTCAGGTTGGAAGATAAATTACAGAATGATAAAGGTGAGGAGAATTTTGTGTTATGTGTACTAACGATCTATTTTAACACCAGGAGATGTGTTAACAGTCTAGTTGCCAGCTTAGTGAACCCCAAAGTTTAATGTTAAAAATGTATGGTTTGGGTCCCCAGCACATAGAAACTGCTGGATGCTCACTCACATATGTTGGCCAATTTGCACAATTAGTATAAGTTGTGTTAATTAAAATGAATAGCTTTATGGCCTTTAGAAAATAGTTTTAAAATGGCTTGGCCGATTTGGAATTTTTTTGAGTGGTATTGGGGATGCTGAGTCCATTTCAGACATTTTCAGGATTACAAATGGCAGTTTTAACCAGAGACTTTATCTATACTCTTGGTGGGCTAGTGTGGCAAACATTGAATACACTGAGCACAAGATGAACATTATTGTTCCAGCATCCTCAATAACCCACAAAACTACTCCAGAATTGGCCAAATTGGCCAAGCCATTTTTAATCTATTAATGGCTATAATGCTAACTCATGCTAATTAACGCAACTTATGCTAATTGTTGCCCAACATATGCAAGTTAGCATCTGGCGGTTTCTATGTTCTGGTGACCCACACTATACATTTCTAACATCAAACGTTGTGGTCCTTTACATTTCATGGTTCACTATAGGACACTATGAGCTGAAAAATAGACTTTAATGTTTCACTGACACTTTAAAAGTACTGTCCAACTAAAACCAAGTTCTTGGTGTTCTCTGAACATACATTTCAAATCATAAAACAACACGAGCAGTCAGCAGCAAGTGAAACACTAAATTCAATGGTCTAAAAGGGCCATCAGGTACTATCATATGATAATGGATGCGTAGGTTCTGCTGAGGCCTGTGAGTGTTCTGCTCTTGTCTCACTGGAGGTGGATGTTTCTGAATTCATCGTTTGTTTTATCCGTGCGACAGATGCCAGCTGTGTCCCTCTCTGTTTTTCAGCCGCTCTATTCTGTTTTACTTTAATAAACACTGATGTCATTTCTGAGGCCAGAACAACAAAGCGCATTTACATACAGTACGTACAGTACAGTATTTATCGTGGAGCCAGTTATCATTAAAAGCTGATTGACCGGTTATATTTTCATTCCTCAGCTATACATCAGGTAAGGTCAGTTTATAACAGGAAATACTTCACTATACACGTCCATTATCATATTCGAACAACACCCAAGATGTTGCCTGGGGTTGATAGGAAAATAAAGACAGTGTTTAGTATTCATACTCAGTGCACAGAAGATCAGTTGAATATTTGAAATACAGCCAAACTTTAGTTATGGATAAATTAAGATTTGCTTTGAATCAAATGGAACTTTTATTTTCAGTACCTTTTTATATTACTTGTCATATGTACCAAGGAAAACATATTAAACATTTATTATGAAACAGTAAAATAAAATGTCACCAGTTTCAGTAACGTATGATCAAATTTGAACATCAAGTAATTGCATAAAAATCTTCGGTCTGTCTGTCCACCAGGTGCCGGTAAATAAGTCTAACTGACACATAAATGCAATATTTATGACCTGGAGTCACATTGTTTGCATCCTGTGTGTGTGTGTGTGTGTGTGTGTGTGTGTGTGTGTGTGTGTGTGTGTGTGTGTGTGTGTGTGTGTGTGTGTGTGTGTGTGTGTGTGTGTGTGTGTGTGTGTGTGTGTGCGCTACTGTTTCTTCTGTGTCGTGAGAGAAGAGAGTATTATACCATTATTAGAGTATGAAATTCAAATACAGCACTCTGAAAGAAATATATGATCGATAGAAAACATGCAGCTACATTTTATAATGCTGGGTCTCTGACAACAAAGCTCAGATCCTGAAGAAAAATTTGTCCCCCTTTATTTTCTACAATGTATTATATTATTAATAAATGCATACGAATAGGACATAGGGCAAAAATAGATGCAAATACACTTGCATGAGTTTATATTAAGTTTAATAAATGTATTGGCTGTTCTTAAACCTCTCGGCTCAGTGTGGGAAGTCTGTAAGGCAGCACAGGGCTGCTTGGAGGATTGTAAAGATGAAGAGAGAGAGCAGTGCAAAGTGTTTCAGAGTGGAATGTATTGCTTTCTTTTCACACAGTTTTCTGCATGATGATCGATAAAGAGTCTTACACACTTAGAAAGTCCATTCAACACCAACGCCAAAATCTATCATACAATATACCCCTCCACTAAGTGTAAAAACACTTTTTCCATGTTGCTCCTCTCTCCTCTTTACCCTCAGTGCAGCACAGTGTGTGTGTGTGTGTGTGTGTGTGTGTGTGTGTGTGTGTGTGTGTGTGTGTGTGTGTGTGTGTGTGTGTGTGTGTGTGTGTGTGTGTGTGTGTGTGTGTGTTGAGGATTTTCTCTCAAGGTTCACCCCAACACTTTCCATGTCAGGGCTGTGGCACGCTCTTCTCACCTCTGCAGAGGAAAGCAACATCTGACACTGGAACGTTTCTGCCTTTCAGCAGCGAGTGTTGCAAAAGAAGCCAGGAGCATTGTGGGAGTATGGATCCTTTAAGTGTTCAACCAGCAGCTTCTTCTCAGTGCTGATGTAGTAAAGCAATGATATAAAACATGACCTTGCTCATTATCAACAAACACACAAATAAACAAACAAAAAAAATGTGTAATGCTTTTATTTCTGAATGACTCATCTCAGAGGGCTCATTCACATCGCAGAGCAGTAAAATACTTCGGCCTATTGTCAGTGTGGATGTAATAGTGAAATAATCATCCTAATTAAATTCAAGAAAAGTGGGTATATATATATAAATCCACAGGCTACAAAAGTGATACCATAATAAATAAATAAAATATATCAAATATATAATTTAAAAACATTATGTAATTTATATATATATATATATATATATATTCATATCCACAGATAGAGGTCTAGGGATGATTTAAGCATTTAATATCAAATGATGTAACCTCTTTTCCGAGAACCAGCACCTTATCGTGGTGGAGAGGTTTGTGTGCCCCGATGAACCTGGGGGCTGTGTTGTCTGGAACCTTGTGTTCCTGGTAGGGTCTCCCACGGCAAATTGGTCTCAGGTAAGGGGCCAGACTAAGATTGGTTCAAAAGACCTCATGAAAAACACACTGGAGTCAGGCCCAGAAGGAGGACTCGTCGGCGAGTGTCTGGTGGCTGGGCTTGCCACAGAGCCTGGCCGGGCACAGCCCGAAAAAGCAACATGGGCAATACCTCCGCTTCCCCGTCCCGCGGGCACACCACCTACGGGAAACAGCGATGGGGTCGGGTGCGCTGCCAGAAGGGTGGCAGTGAACGCAGAGGGTCTCGACGGACCAGATTCAGGCGACAGAAGCTGGCTTTGGGGACATGGAGAGTCACCTCACTGGGGGGGAAGGAGCCAGAGATTGTGTGGGAGGTGGACCTCTACGCATAGCGTCGGCTCTGGAACCTTACTTCTTGATAGGGGGTGGACTCTATTCTTCTCCGGAGTTGGCAAAGGTGTGAGGCGCCGAGCGGGGGTGGGGATACCCCCAAGCCCTCGGTTGAGTGCCGCTTTGTTGGAGTTTACCCCAGTGGACGAGAAGGTCACCTCCCTACGCCTGCGGGTTATGGGGGGGGAAAACTCTGACTGTTGTGTGTGCTTATGCACCAAACAGCAGTTCAGAGTATTCGGCCTTCTTGGAGACCCTGAAAGAAGTCCTGTATGGGATCCTGAAGGGGACTCCTTAGTCTTGCTGGGAGATTTCAACGCACACGTGGGCAATGATGGAGAAACTTGGAGGGGCGTGATTGGGAGGAACGGCCCCCCTGATCTGAACCGGAGTGGTGGTTTGTTACTCGAGTTCTGTGCTAGTCATGGATTGGCCATAACAAACACCATGTTCGAACATAAGGATGCTTATAAGTGTACGTGGTACCAGAGCACCCTAGGCAGAAGGTCCATGATCGATTTTGTTATCGTATCATCGGACCTGAGGCCGCATGTTTTGGACAATTGGGTGAAGAGAGAGGCGGAGTTGTCAACTGATCACCAACTGGTGGCGAGTTGGGTCGAGTGGCAGGGGAAGCCTCTGGACAGACCTGGTAAGCCCAAATGTGTAGTGTGGGTGAACTGGGAACGTCTGGAGGAATCTCAAGTCCAGGAGGCCTTCAACTCACACCTCCGGCAGAGCTTTTCAGGCATCCCTGTGGAGGCTGGGGACATTGAACCTGAGTGGGCGGTGTTAAAAGCCTCCATTGCCAAAGCTGCGGCGGGGAGCTGTGGTCTCAAGTTCTTAGGTGCCTCAAGGGGCGGTAACCCTCGAACCTCCTGGTGGACACCGGTGGTCAGGGAAGCCGTCCGACTGAAAAAAGAGGAGCTGGAGTATGAAGGGGGATCAACTTCAATCTCACAGGGGGGAGTCACTGAGGTAGTTAAACAGCTCCACAGTGGCAAAACCCCGGGGGTGGATGAGATCCGCCCAGAAATGCTGAAGGCTCTGGGTGTTGAGGGACTGTCATGGTTGACACGTCTCATCAACATTGCGTGGAAGTCGGAAACTACCGAAGGAGTGGCAGACCGGGGTGGTGGTTCCTCTTTTTAAAAAGGGGGATCAGAGGGTGTGTGCCAATTACAGAGGGATCACATTACTCAGCCTCCCCAGGAAAGTTTACTCTAAGGTGCTGGAAAGGAGAGTCTGGCCGATTGTCGAACCTCAGATTGTAGAGGAACAATGCGGTTTTCGTCCTGGTCGTGGAACGACGGACCAGCTTTTCACTCTCGCAAGGATCCTGGAGGGGGCCTGGGAGTACGCTCATCCGTTCTACATGTGATTTGTGGATTTGGAGAAGGCATATGACCGGGTTCCCAGGGAGATACTGTGGGAGGTGCTGTGGGAGTATGGGGTGAGGTGGTCTCTACTCAGGGCCATCCAATCTCTGTACTACCAAAGCGAGAGCTGTGTCCGGGTCCTCGGCAGCACGTCGGAACGATTACCGGGGAGGGTTGGCCTCAGGCTGGGACTCTCTATATTGGTTTATTTATTACTATATGTTACTTGTATTTATATTGTTTAAAGATTTAAGTTAATACTGTGTTCAATTTGGCCCTGGAAATAAAAGGGTATTGTTTCTTGACAACGTGTGTGCATTTTCATTTTTTTAATTACCGGTTCGAGAACTGTTTCGGCACCGGAACAGTTTCAAAAATACCGAGTAGGCACCGGTATCGGATAAAACCCAACCGATACCCAACCCTAGTCTGCAGTTCGGTGGACTAAGGATTGTGCCACTGCTCTTTGCAGATGATGTGGTCCTAATGGCTTCATTGGTCTGTGACCTTCAGCACTCACTGGATCGGTTCGTGGCCAAGTGTGAAGCGGCTGGGATGAAAATCAGCGCCTCCAAATCTGAGGCCATGGTTCTCAGCAGGAAACCGATGGACTGTCCACTCCAGGTAGGGAATGAAGCCTTACCCCAAGTGAAGGAGTTGAAGTAATGTCGGGGTCTTGCTCTTGAGTGAGGGAACAATGGAGCGTGACATGGGCCGGAGAATCGGAGCAGCGGGAGCGGTACTGCAGTCGCTTTACCGCACCGTTGTGACGTAAAGAGAGCTGAGCCACAAGGCAAAGCTCTCTCTCTACCGGGTAATTTCCGTTCCTACCCTCACCTATGGTCATGAAAGATGGGTCATGACCGAAAGAACGAGATCGCGGATACAAGCGGCCGAAATGGGATTTCTCCGCAGGGTGGCTGGCATCTCCCTTAGGGATAAGGTGAGAAGTTCAGTCATCCGGGAGGGACTCGGAGTAGAACCGCTGCTCCTTCGCGTTGAAAGGAGCCAGTTGAGGTGGTTCGGGCACCTAGTGAGGATGCCACCTGGGTGCCTCCCTAGGGAGGTGTTCCAGGCACGTCCAGCTGGGAAGAGACCGAGGGGTAGACCTAGGACCAGGTGGAGGGATTATATCTCTTCACTGACCTGAGAGCGCCTTGGAATCCCCCAGTCAGAGCTGGTTGATGTGGCCAAGGAAAGGAAAGTTTGGGGCTCTCTGCTGGAGCTGTTACCTCCGCGACCCTGATGGAAAAGCGGGAGAAGATGGATGGATGGATTATGTAAAATAAACATTAAAAAATATGGACAGTTGATTTGGTGATTTTTTAGCATAATGTACCCAAGGACATGTTGACTGCAGAGGTTGACCCCCGGATTTGCAGGTCAGCGTGACCCCCGTGCCACAGTATGTATTATTTTCTGTGTTAGGATATACTGATGCATAATATACATATAATAGGTATAAGTCATTGGTTAAAACAACAAAACAAGAAATATTCAGTTAAAATTATCTTTAATACAGAATGGGTTAAAAATATGAACTTAAAATATAGTATTAAAAGTCTATGTGTATGGAAAATAAACCAAAACTAAAGCGGGCCGGTTAACGGGATGGCAGGCTACTTTCAGTGAAGGGTGCTACCAAAGACACACCAAGTGCAGACCCTGCAGACAGGTCACTCCCAGTGCTCCCAGTGCCCTCCACCACAGCAAACAGTGAGGGTGATGAGCCCCCTAACGGCCTTGAGCTGCGTTTAAGTGCATTATCCAATACACATAGTTTCAAAGTAAAGGACCCACCAAAGTTAAATATCATTGAGTTGCTCCTCAGTTCTTCATGCAAATCCTCCTGTGCAGGGCTGCTCCTCTGTCAGCCTCTGGTGGTGAACCCCCCCGCTCCCCAGCTAAGACCAGGAGGACTCCTCGTGTGCAGGCTGCTCTGAGTAAAGCTCCTCCATTCAGATCAGACAGATCAGTTCTTCCATCCTGCTGGCCCTGGATCTGCCTGACTAACACACACACACACACACACACACACACACACACACACACACACACACACACACACACACACACACACACACACACACACACACACACACACACACACACACACACACACACAAACTAAAATGAAATAAAATCTACCTAAGCATCAAATTTAATAAAATACATAAACAAAACACCAAAGAATAATAAAAGGGCAAGCTGGCGATTGTTGTTACTTTTAGTTAATATATGCCTGGGATAACTTTGTGACAGTGCTAAGGGATGTTTAAGTGTTTTTTTTTTTTCAAACACTGCTACATGAAAGGTTTATTTGGGAGAAATTCTTCTCACACATTCTCACTAGCCCGATCCTTCCCCAGCCCTGACTGACAGGAGTTGCCATTAAAAAGATGCTGAAATTGTACAGGGAAGATGTGCCAAAATTCAAATATCATTTAATAATTTGGCACACAATTATATAAAGCAACAAAAGCTTAAGATAAAGTGTATTTATTTATTTTTTATTTAATATCATTTTAATGCTTGGTTAAAAAAACAACTGATAAAGGCCACTAATAGGAAGGCAATAGGTTGCTCGAGCCCACTTTGTGGTCTATCTGGACATGCCTAGCCTCCCCCCACACACACACACACACACCCACACAATCTCTCACAGGAAACGGATTCCTCCAGCGTGGCTTTCACGACCCCCTAGAGGCGCGTTCGCTCTCTGCAGCTGCCCCAGCCTCACGTAAACAGCCATTTGAAATTCATTATCCTCTTTTAATTGAGCCAAGCCTTCAAAGCTTTAAATGCCTTTCAACTGCTGCGAGTGTTTTCCCTTCCCGCCTCTCGCCTGCCCTTTAAGACTGTTGCCATCGGGCTCAGTCGGATTCAACAGTCGCTGCCAGAGAGCTGTTGTGTGGAGAGAAACTGGGTTATGAGGAGCCAGTTTGTGTGTGTGTGTGTGTGTTTGTGTGTGTGTGTGTGAGTGTGTGTGTGTGTGTGTTTGAGGAGGTCTGGTCTTCAGCTGCTTACTGTTACAGAGGGAGTTAGCATTGAAACTGGCAGGTGGCGGCTCCATCGCTGATTACAAGTGTGTGTTAGGAGAATGAAATACATGCAGTGGTGCTAGAAGTACTCAAATATTTTACATAAAAGTAAAAGTAGAAATACCACAGTGGGAAAATACTTTCTCCTACATTTAAAATCGTATTCAGGTAAAAGTACAAAAGTGTATTGGCATGAAAACACACTTAAAGGACCAAAAGTAAATACTTATTGTGTCGATGTTACGTTTCAGAATAGTATATTCATTGATTGGATTTTATTTTTTTACTTTTTATGCAATAATGTGTTCATCACAGCTTGTAATGGAACTTATGTTCTTTACTTTCTATAATACTGCTGGATATTTCACTTTATCACGGTGGATATATTTGTTTATTCATATTTTCTATTAGCTAATAATCTGACTCTGTAAAGCAATTAGTTTAGTCAAATAAAGGTAGTGGTGTAAAAAGTAAAATCAGCTTTTCCGAAGTACATATAGAGTAGCATAACATTAAAAATACTCAAGTATAGTACAAGTACCCCAACATCGTAAGTACAGTACTTGAGTAACTCTGCCTGTCAAATCCTCCAGGATACAGAAAACACTTTGTGTTTTGGCGAGAGCACTGCAAAAAGACCCTATAGTAATCGGGGATACACTCACTTGTCTCATTCATGTAGCAGCTAATAGGGATATTAACATGGAGGTTTCTCTGTATTCATGTACATGTCATATTCTGTATAGACAAGACATCGGGACAAGCCTCATAACCTGCATGCTTTTGAGCAGGTAAACAAAGAAATTGTAGAAAGACAGCCGAGAAACCTATGGAAAACTAGCCATTATTTGTTCATCTAGAACTAGCCATCAAGTACGAGCTAGCACTAACATCATCTTCACTTTTTATCAACATAACATGCAGACGGTTTTGCTGCCATGAAATAAAACTGTGTTGAAACTATGATATTTACATATCTTGCATGGGTAGGTTATCTCAGATAGGTATACATTATTTTAGAAGCTAATCCTAATTTGCAGCAGCTGTCTTGGAGTAGCTAACGTCGGTTAAATGCTGCTATTCCGACATACCTCTACTCCGACATTGATGTCTAATTGTCGGAGTAGCGGCACTTTACTTTTTTTTCAAACATTCCGCCATTCCGACATGGTGTGTTGGATCTGCATAGCTCCACTTAAGTGGAAGCATTCGGAGCTCATGGACGCTTCTCATAGCCCTCACGAATCGACCGCCACTGCTCCTCCAAGTCTCTCCATCGTCATCCCATCAGCTCCGGTCTACAGCTCCGCAGAATTGGGAGCAGCCTCGATGGCTTGCATAGCTTTAACTTTCTTTGAGCGACTCCCTTGCAGATCGGATGCAGGGCGATCGGACAACAACAAAATTGAGTGCCAACCAGTCAGTGCATCCATTACAACAATGGGCTATATTATATTATACAAAATAAACTGAATATGTTAAAAAAGTATATGTTAAAAAGACACACAAACTAAAATGAAAGAAAGACAATGCCCTGATGCGCCTGGGTAGACTGTTGGAATGGCGGTACTAAAATTGTGTCGGAAGAGGGGCATGTCGGAATAGAGGCATGTCGGAAGAGGGGTATGTCGTTATAGGGGGATGTTGGAATAGAGGTTGCACCCCGCTAACGTCATGGTGAATCCACATGGAGCTCATGTCAACACTGTTCGTAAAAGGTTGACCATTGCCCTCATCACCTCAGCTAAATCAGAAATACTTTGCGTTGGGCTGTTCTTGTTCTTTACCCCAACCATATCAGGATATTTCGGCGGCGGTACGTTTAGCTTCGTGAAATGAAGTTATGTTAGAAGGTATAGTTGCTAGCTGCTTATTCTGACCAGATATGATGAATAGCTTCTAGCTAGTGCTACATTGACTGTTCATGCTAGCATTGACCAAATGGACTGAGTGCAACTGCAAACAGTAAATAAAAGTGTTATACTTACTGCAGGTGAAACGGTTGACGACCGCCGTGATGGCACAGTTCCAGGTTTCAATATCAACTTTGATACAAAGCCTCTTGTATTCCCCAAAGTTCACAAGGTCATCTTCTCCAAAATGCAACTAACACAGGACTATGCTGGTACCATAGGGTTCTGGTATTCTTCCAAAAATAAACTGTAGCCATTTATCCCTCAAATCAACATTCTGGGGCAAGGCCTGCAGTGTAGAAGTTCTGTTCTGGCATGAAAAACAGGCCCGTTGCCATTATCGCGTCTGAAAAGCGGGTCTGCTAGTCACCGGATTTCGTTCTGCTGGTTCTGTCAAAAATTCTATGGGCGGTTACAAATGAAGTAGGAGCCATGAATAATAATTAAGCTTGGCTACGACACACTGACGGAGACTTCAGATTGGCCCATATCTTCCTCCTATTTTCTTTCATTGGCTATTGCATACAGCAGATAAGTTCCATAGTTTTCAAAAAGTTCACAAACTCATATTGACCTATCTTATGTCAAAAACAACAGGGAAAAACTTTTTTTAGTGGAAGGTCCACTTTGAAAAAAAGCACAGCATGAAAAAAGATCATTTTGTTAAATGATTTACTAACAGCCAGGGATATAGATCAATTAGTAATTGTTAATTTGTTTGTAAATATTATAAAATGGAGCAAGAGTGCATCACACAGCAGAGCTTGGAGAACAAATTATCCTTGTATTAAAAGAGGCTGGCTACCTGTACCACCGACCATGATGGACAGATAAAAAGGGAAGAACAAAAAATGTATAAACTAAATAAAGTGATACAGTGGAATTGGATAAAGTGACATTTTGTATTCAGGACGCAGTGTCTCCACTGTCCCTCTGACCTGAGGTAGATAAGTTAAACAGTCTGATGGCCACAGGAAGGAAGGACTTCCTTTGGCGTTCTGTCTTACACCGGGGGGAAATTATTCTGTTGCTGAAGGTGCTTCTCTACGAGGTTAGCACCTGGGGAATCCAAAAACCGAAAAACTGAAAAAAAACTAAATTGAAATATAATAATGAAATAATTAAAATAAATGAACTGGCATGTAGAGGGTTAGAATATAAAAATATATTGAATATTTAGTTGTTTTGAGCAAGTGAGAAGTTGTTTAAGAGCTTTATGAAAAGAAAAGTATAAACATTTTTTTAAATATGCATTTTTGCCACAAAGGTGTCCAAGAGGTAGTACATTTGAGGAGGGCACACGGTTAAAAGATCATGTATTTGGAGTGGGCTGATTTGACCACTCAACCTCGAATCACTGCCGCCACAGGACTGTCCTCACCTGCACTCTTATTCTGTAAACGGCAACTTCCGGTATAGCAGAATATGAGAAAACAAGCATTTTTTCGTTTCTGCTTTTTAGTGATTTTATTTCTTGTTTTTAGAAGTACAAAATGAAAATCATGCCCTTTTTTAAGTTTAACTAATAACTAAAAAACCATGATAAAGAAAAATGCCTTGTATTTCAATTTTAAAACCAAAATTAAATATCCACGCGGTTTTGGTTTTTGAATATCCTTTTGTGAAAAGACAATCCAATGACCAAAACATACACTGACCCACCTCTTCTCTCCGGACAGGAAACAGCTTTCTGATGGTCTCTGCTGCCCGCTGTGATTGTTTGGTTTACTGCTTCCAGACACATTGCCTTTAATGAATGGTTTAAACTCCTCCTCTCTTACCCAAATACGCCCCCCCCCCCCCCCCCCCCCCCCTTACAGGGATTACTTTAATCTGTAATCTGGCACACTTTGAGCCTCTGTCACTGAAATGCCATTTGACTGAATTAAGATGTATTCCTCAATTTGCAGGTTATGGGGCACTTTGATAATTGCAGCCGACTGCAGATCTGATAGTGTGTGTGATTGTGTGTGTGAACGTGGAGTGCAGACTTGCATGGTGGTGACCCGGCTCTCCCTGAGCTCCCAGGGGCCCAGCCTCACTCACCAGGTCAGGCAATCAAGACAATGGAGCTGCCATTAGGAATATTAATGAACTCCACCTTGAGGTCGCAGGGAGAGATTACCAACCCAACATATGTGCTGTGGTCCGGCCGGGACAGATGTTTCCACCCTGCACAAGAACTATCAAACAACACTTAGGAAATGAGACTTTTCCAGGCTTTTAAGTGCAAAAACATGATTGTGATATTTTCTAAATTAATCTTGACTTCAAGTTCTCCAGAACATCATTCAATTTGTCAGAGTAGAAACACTTTAAAGGATTTTGTAGGGACGTATGTTCCCACTCAAGGTAAAGTGTTGTTGGACTGTGCTCTGCTGGACACAAAAACAGAATATGCTTCACATTAAAAACGGAGAACCTTCTTCACATTATCATCACACCTCACAGGGCGAAGAACACAGGAGTTCTGTTGATCCTGAAACTATTATTGTCCTTTGCACTTCAAGTGTAGTTTCTAAGCAACCAAGATGCATCATCATCTGCACAAAAATAATAACCAGTGTGATATTCTGTGTGTTTGATAAGACCATATCTGGTGAAAATGACCTCTTTGCCTGTGTGTAAAACATTCTAAATGAAAACACTTTTAACAAACAAAGTTAGCGCACATATTTCAGAACCATCAAAATGACTGTTATTGGCTCATTCCCTATATACAGTGATTTGGATTTTTTTTTTTACAGAAGATATCCCAGCACAATAATTATATGAATCTTTCTCTTGGGATTTTATCATAGACGATTGATTGTCAAGGTGCTCACCGCTATTTCCATCGATAGCAATTTCCATCGATAGTGATTTCCAACAGTGCTAGGGTAAAAGCCACTTTCTCATAGATAAGCAGAAATACCAGCTCTAATGTACTGGTATGTTTACATATAATGTGTCTTGGTACCCGTACAGAACATTAAGCTATCTATTGTATAAGGGAAGTCATCCTCACAATGCCAGGAAAAACTGAAATTGAACATTTTTCTGCAAAATAAACCGTGTCAATGATCATATGACACCAGCTAAAGCCACCGAAAAACCTTCTGCACACAAATTAAGACACTTGGTTCCTTATTAATAAATGATGTTCAAGAAAACGTCTACTCTCAAACTAAGAATGTCAAATTAGAAAATTATGATTTCAGGCCTTGAGTAATTATGTAAATTTATTTGTTTTATTTAGTATATACACCGCAGCATTATACACTCTTGTTGTTGGTCCAGGATAAAATAACCTACATCTAAAGATCAAGACGTATTAGATTCAAGAAGTGCATCTACATTACATGTGTCGGACAACTGTAGGATGTATGGGGATGTACTTTGCATTTTCTAACATGCTCAGCCCAACACACACACACACACACACACACACACACACACACACACACACACACACACACACACACACACACACACACACACACACACACACACACACACACACACACACACACACACACACACACACACACACACACGTTGAGTATATACTGTATACTTTGTTTTTTAACGGAGGCAGCAGAATCAGGCACAAACATCCCCTCTGATCTCCATCGATGCCTAATCCACCATTACTATAATGAAAGCCATATAATGGAATCAGAGGGCGCTCTTCCTAAAAGGATCATGCCTGGATGACGGATTAATAAAGGAGCAGATAAAGAGGAGAATGAATGGGGAAATACATTCAATACAAACCAAAATAGATGGTTGTACTTATGTGGGTCAGCAATGGAATGAGACGGGTCCTGGTGATGAGCCTTAAACGGTTTAAGGGCCGCAGGCGGAGCTGTTTGGAGACATGACTCGATGTAGCTAAAGCTGACTCCATAACATCACAATCCGGATGATTACACACTCATACAATCAGCATAGTGTTAGCCTGAATCACCCCCCATGGCTTTCACAACATCCCTGTGAGTCTGATGTCTCCTTTTCATGTTCCTACATTTCCTCAGAGGGGCGTTTGGGGTTCCTTTTGCTAAAACAGTTTGAGAAACTACAATGGATGTTTTTTTTTCAAACAAATGTTAACCTGACTATGGCTGTTACCACTGCTCCTGATTTGTCTCTTCACAATGAGAAGACAGTTGGTTTCAAACTGAATTTTATTTAATTCAAATTCAATTCTTATTTCACTGTTATTTTATTCAACTGTTTTACTTCCTCCAGTCAGAGTTGGTATTAAGTGTTCTAATAAATCACAAAGCTTTGTGTTATTCTAGTTATTACCTTGGAAGGGGGAGAAAGAATTGTTTTTATTTTCTGTTAATTGTTGGTTTGTGAAGCACTTTGAGTTACCTTTGTTTATGAAACACATTTTGATATGTATTTATAATATAAATAATATAATAATTTATATAATATAAATAAAGGGATTACATAGCAATAGTAACAACAAAAAATATTCTTTTGAAATTAAAATGGAAAATATTAAAACTCAACATGTTTACAAAAGAGTATACATTTTGATTAGGGCTGGCCAAGTTTACACGTTACTGTCCCGTTAACGCATTAATAATCTAACGCTTACAATTATTTTATTGCATAATAACACATTTTTTTAGAAGAAAAAGGAGAAGGAACCAAATGTTATTGCACTTTTGTTCATATAGCAGTTCTTTAAAAAAAAAAGGGAGCTGTACACTACTTTGTGTTTATTATTGAATTGTGCGCATAACAATGTGATTGATCACAAAACTAACGCTCATGTGATTACACATTTTAATCGCTGCCCAGCCCTAATTTTTAGTTTATTATAAAAAGAAATACTGCTCTGATTTAGTTGCAAAGTTGCACATGGTGTACTTTAATTTGGTACAGCAAGGTATAAATGAGTGTAAGGTTAAATGTTGTGACTTACAAACTTTGGAATTGAAATTGTATTTCAGCTACATGGAAAAAAGATTTTATAACAAATGTATGAAAATGTGGTCGTGCTTGTCCCTGTGAACTGTAGAAATGGCGTCATTATATTCGGCCTTGCATTAGGAGCTTTCCTTCTTCCGCTGCACTCATAGTATGCTTCATGCATCTGCATAGAGATGGCTGCATTCACTGAAAAGAGTATATACATACATTATACATAAATCAATACACATGTAAAATGTACATCCACATCTCTGCCTGTGTATCCTTCATTGTGCAGCGGCTCTCCATCCTTGGCTTTAGTTTGGACTGATAGAGTCAGCCTTGCTAACAGCCCTTAATTGCAGCAACTAGTGTGCGATAGCGGCGATGGGCCCATTACATTGTTAAGTGGCAATGCGCCTTACCAGGAGACAATAGCAGCAGCATAGCCAGGTTAATCAGCAGGAAAAAATATAGAGAAGGGATGCCAATAAATACAGCAAGTGCCAGGAGTCACTGTTCAGACATTTCTAACAATTGTGTGCTATTTATCTGCCATAATTGTAATGTTTTTCTCAGTGAACATGGCTTACCATATTACTATGGTAATCCCCAATTACTGGCAGAAGCCGCACGGTGTGTGTGTGTGTGTGTGTGTGTGTGTGTGTGTGTGTGTGTGTGTGTGTGTGTGTGTGTGTGTGTGTGTGTGTGTGTGTGTGTGTGTGTGTGTGTGTGTGTGTGTGTGTGAGTCTCACACATAAACACAGGGAGGTGAGGTGTGCTGTTTTTTTCATGGTTGTGTGGAGAGGAGAGCCAATTAGCGAGCATCCAGATGCTGTTTAACTAATCCCTGCTCTGGAGGAGAGCACACACACACACACACACACACACACACACACACACACACACACACACACACACACACACACACACACACACACACACACACGTATACTATGAGCAATCAAGCTTTCACAAAGCATCATCACACATGGTGGTAAACATCTCCCATGTTTTTTAATGTCCACAAAATATATCAGTTTAAGCAGCATTGCATGTGGCAGTACTCTAGCTGCCTTGCTCAAACACAGATTTTTAACATAAAACAATTACATTTGTTGACAATAAATGTTACTAAAGTTAACATTTCAGGTTTTCCATTTATGAGTCCAATGTAAATGTATGAAATGCAACAGGTAAGTGTATCTGGGCGTTCTCCTCTGTGTTGTTTAGATTTGAACACCGTTTGGAAGAGGTCGAAAGATTGAGCCAGAGCTCAGCCTGGACCTCACAGGTTCTGGTGATTTATTTTTATTTGTTAAAAACAAGCTTTGTTTATTTGCTTTTTCTTGCATCTGGAAACAGTTTACATGCAAAGTCCATGCCTCCTATATTGGAAAATGGCATAGTGTTCCTCAAAACTGTTGGTTACTCCCCAGGAGGATGGAGCTATGAATGTGATTTAAATCGTATGTACGCCTTTCAATTCCTCCTTTACTGTCAGTCATGACTGACTATGACACACACACACACACACACACACACACACACACACACACACACACACACACACACACACACACACACACACACACACACACACACACACACACACAATAAGTGATCTGAATTTCTTCTGACAGGCTGATATGTTAAGGGGACTATCTTACATTCATACAGAATATGTTTTTTGTCGAGCTTCACATTGTCTTAAATTCTAAACTATTTTCATGCCTACTCTCAGAACATTCAGGGTGAAGCAGTGACAAAATCATTATCTGTCATGGTCAACAGATTGGATGAGACTAGGGGACTGACTTGGGACCCCTCTGTGCCCCCCCCCCCCTCAAAAAGTAAAGTGTATAATATTACGATTTATTGGATATAGTGCTGGCCCGATATGCAGAACTTTTGTAACTCTGTCAGACCCCTTAGTGTAGTACACCGCCACTGGCCGGCTGAAGCACGCAGGACAACATCAACACTTGTTCTCTCCGACCAGAGGCTGTTTCTTTTTTACATCAAGTAAGCTCCAAGCCTAGATGCTGAGAGACTAGAAAACGCAGGATGTTGTTGCTTTGATGTGAAACAAGAGGAAAACTCCGCCTGGGATTCAGAAACCCAGAAGGACAGCAGAGATTGAACTGTTCAATATATTCAGTGTTGCAGCAAATACTGATTATGTGATTTCATTTAATTCTTTTTACGTGTACATAGAATCCTACATATACTTGGTCACTTTCAACATTCAATGCATAATTTAGCTTATTCTATTTATTTATTTTTAAATACATTTTTATTTATATACAAATATTATTATAATTATTTATTTACTTTACCCACATTACTTATAGACTGGTCTAGCAACAAAACCTGTACCATTTGACTCAAATGTAAACAACTCTCTTTCAATTAGCAACATTTTTTTGTTTTGTTATTATTATTTTGTCTTATGTTTTATAATATGCTGCATTTTTGGAGAAGCTCGGGACCTAAGATTTTCATTGCAATAACTGCACTGTAGTTACAGTGCACATGATAATAAAAACCCTTGAAATACTGTAAATGAAAATAATAACTACTGAAAGAAAGAACTGCCACTTAAAGTTATTGAGCAGAATACCTGTACAGATAAAAATACCAACTAGTGTATTTTATTTTTATTTTCTGCAATAACTTCTTATGTCTCACTGCCCCACTCATAAAATAACTGGCCCCAGCCTGGCCCGCCCCCAGTAAATTGGTGTGGAGCTGCCACTGGTTGAGAGCAGGAACACTGGAATTGACTGTAGAATACAAGAAGCTCTGATCAAGCACAGAGCTCACCTCCTTGGTGCTGATGTTCATAATATGAGATCTGATTGTTTTTCAGAATTCACCAGACAGACGTGCAGCACACAGCTGCTTCTCTGAGCTTTTCAATAAGAATTATCATGGAGGCAAAGCAGCCAGAGCAAAGGTGTGTTTAATCAGACATGAAGCAAAGGACCCGTGACCCTGGCCTTTAAACAGAAGCTCTTCACTGTTCTGATAACTGGTAACCCTGCATTTGTAATTCAAAAAACAATGAGCAAAACAAAGTAATTTATTATGTTATGACTTCATTCTTCAAATATATTAACACATTTCTTGCATAATTATGACTTAATTAGCTAAAAAGTCAGATTCATTTTTGTAACAGAGGTGTGAAACGGTGGAATTGCATTGACGTGTACTGTATGTTTCATCCTTTTCACTGATGACGCTGCAGTTTTAAAACAGGCTGTGTGTGTTTTCCTGTGGCCTACACCTCGGACATTTGGACCTTGGATCCAGAAGCGCAAACGCATGGTAGCTCTGAAGCTGCGTGCACAGCTGTAGTTGGTGGACATTAAAAGCAAATGAAGCAGCAGTTTATTTAGGGGTGGAGTCTGTGGATAACATTAGATGTTGTTTAGTTTATGGAGACATTTGATAAATTCTTACAACATTTGATGCAATTGCACGTTAGCTTGATAACAATGACATACACATAGTGATTTGATAATAAAACTGTAGGTCGACACATCTTTTCTTGGTGTACTAGAACAACTCCACTCAGCCCTTTTAGTAAGCCCTTCTCAACAACTGTTCTTCATTCTTCAATCCCGCAGCTTCAGGTTTCATCCCATCACAACAACTGACTTATTTACATAAAATGCGATCAACACTGACGCTCAGTGTTGACCAGCAAGGTCTCCTGGTAATCACAGAAAGTGATCAAGTGGAGCAGATGTTATGCTAATGCCGGCAGTCTGTCAGTTAGCCTGATTGACGGGGGCCTGTCATTATAATGGAGGGACCAGCCATTACAATTACAATTGCTAAAAGCTTGACTTGGAATAAGCAGCATATGGGAAAAGTAATAATCCACCAGAGGATATTGTTGAAAGTGAACAAAATCACTTTCAAATTTCTCAGGGTCAGGAGAGGACCACTTTATTTTCAGTTTAATGAATATATGTAGAGGCAATGGGTCACCTGGCAGCAGACACAAGTATAGTGTAGAGTGACTTAGAATTAATATAATTCTGACATATTGTAAAATAATGATAATAACAGCAGCTATTTAAGGTCAGAGGCTGGACGGAATAGTCTTAAAAAAAAGGTTTTTTAAGTCGTTGGATCATGAGGCAGCAGGCTTTATGTTATGAATATGGCAAAACATTTTATGGGAAAATTCGATCAGAGTGGAATTGACCAACCATAATGGGGCAGGCAGATGCATTGCAGGAATCTAGCTGATAGTACTCTGCAACTTCACCACCAGCTATAGACCCTTTCACATCGTCACTTGACACAAGAAGAAACTATTACATTTTTACTTTTCAGGCTTTAAGAATGTGCAAGCTCATATCAGTGTTATGGAATATTTAGCTTAGGGATTTAACCTTTGACACAGTTCATAACTTTCTCCTTCCTCTGTGTCTATTTCCCATGGCATAGTTCTTTGGCCTTCAGGTTGCTGTAATCTCCCTTAAGGAGGGGCAGCTTGGGCGCTTTGTTGATGCCACTCTATGACCGAGCACAAGCTGACATGAGATTTGAGATGAGTTTATTGTTTAGGGACATCTAGAAGCCCTTCTTATCTGGAACGTAGGTTCCCTGACGCACATTCTTTTCCATGTATGACAGCGTTTGTTATATTTACGATCCATATTTGTTTAGTCTTGCTAATGAGGAATGTTGATTATTCACTCTGAACTGGTTAAAACCTTATATTGTAGTAGAGATCTTCATGATTGGTCGGGCAACCGCTCTGTCAACTCGTGGCTGCAGCAAATGTCTTGTCAGTTCTCCAGCCGTTAACTTCATAATGAACCTTCAGTGTTTGCCATCAAAGTTCCAGCTCTCACCGTGTCTCTCTGAGTTTCATCTCCATTGCTCCAGAAGTTTCCATCACAAAAAGAACCACACAATACATTATAATGTACTTTTAAACCAGTCAATTCACACTGATGCATTGATACAGGAACAGGTACCCTATGTGGAACATGTTTGGAACCTTTTTGGATCTGTGGAACCTACTGCTGAAATGAATTCAGCAAGTGCAAGGTACCTAATGCCATTCAACTTAATCCTCCTCATTTTTTGAAGAAAGATGAAGTGAGTGAACCTGTTGCATTGGCAGTAATTATTTTTTAAATCCCTGGAATGACAGACAGCCGTTAAACTCATCCATCAATGCTTCAACAACTCTGTATATGACAGTTACCACAAACCCTCCTGAAACGTGTGTGGGCTCCTCCTCTCAAACATTCCCCAGGGTTTAACAGTGGGGGATTTATAAAGCAATTTTTACAATTACTGAACAACTTGAGGAAACATGAGCAGCATTTACTAAAAGCTGCATTTACCAAACACTGCAAATAAAAAACGCTGCAAAAAGCTCCAACACAACGGAAACCAGGGGACTAACGAGTGACGCACACAACTGGGCAGGAGCGCTGCTCTAGTGGTAAACACTGAGAAGTGTTTCAGAAATATGGCTGGATGTGGTTTGGAACATAATATGGCGTTTAATCACAGCAGTAGCTGAGTTTCTCCGTTAGAAACTTCTCTCTTCAGACACAGAGCTGCATGCGCACCAAAGGGGCGTCGCCAGCTTCAGCACATTTGCATGAAAGGGAAAGTCACAGAATCAGCACTTAGAAAACGGGTCTGAAACAGAGGGATATCAGACCCATAATATATTTGTGACGTTCAGGATTGTAACGTTTTCTGTTTCCGTTAAGGGTCCCCTATTATGCAAAATGCAATTTTGATATGTTTTATACCAGTGGTTCTCAACTGGTGGGTCGTGACCCAAAAGTGGGTCGCAGTCCCATTTTGAGTGGGTCGCAGATAAGCAAGTGTGTGTAGGCTGTCTTTCATTTGACCCACAGAACAATGGGGGCTATCTAACGTTATCCATAATTTAAAGTAATTCACAAAGCTTCTCCTCTCTCTCTTCTCTCTGTGAGGAGCAGCAAGTTCAGCTGTCAGAACAAAGCAACAAAAGATAAATGGCATTAAATATTAATAAAATGCCAGGTAATACTTGATGTATAATTTATTTCGGGTTAAAATGTGTTGTAACTGCGTTACTGAGAATTGTAACGGGTATTACCCAAATTTCACAAGTAATGTGTTACCTTACTGCGTTACAGCAAAAAGTAATGCATTACTGTAACTCTGTTACGTTTGTAACGCGTTACACCCAACTCTGTTTACATTAAACTCCAGGAAACGTCCCGCCCATGTGACACGTACCAACCTATCGTCCCCCATATACTGTCCGCAGCACCTCTGTCTGTGTGTGTTCAGCAGGATGTCTGCAGGAGGGACTTAGAGAGTGGCGGCTGGCCAATAGAGGGCGCTAGGGCGCCGCCCCACCACTCACCTCTCACCACATTTCCTTGAATAAGACATAAACATTTTTTTTAAAAATGAAATAATAAAATAAAAATATTTCGAAGTATATGTATATATTTTTTAGATGTGCAAGATAAATATTTCATAGTTAATGATGAGTTGTTGTTTCGTTCGTTGACATTGTCTGATTGTTGACGTATTTCCGCCCTGGGGCGCAGGAATCTTTGCCTAAAAGTTGCACATGCGCAGTAGCTCCTCTTCAATACAAGAGATAGGACGATGTTGGGGCGCACCTCTCCTGCGCCCCGAGCTGAATGCAGCTGGATTTGGCGGCGGGGCTTACGTCAAAGCCTTCTGTCATAAAGTATGTGTATTGTCCATGTTATATATGATATATATTATTTAAATATATAGATATAGAGATATATCTAGAGATAGATATAGACAGTGTTCGAACTATGCCGAGGGGGTGCGCTTGTTCTTGCGCTTGACTCAGAGCACGGATCTCGAAAACACTATTTTAGAGACCCCCCAACATTTCCCAAATCATGTTTTCGGGGGGTCTCGTGTCAGTTTCAGGGGGTCTCGGATCCCCCGAGTCCCCCCGTAGTTCGGACATTGGATATAGAGATATATAGATAGATAGATATTTATTATATACAGTGGGACAAAAAAGTATTTAGTCAGCCACCAATTGTGCAAGTTCTCCCATTTAAAAAGATGAGAGAGGCCTGTAATTTTTATCATAGGTACACTTCAACTATGAGAGACAAAATGAGAAAACAAAATCCAGAAAATCACATTGTAGGATTTTTAAAGAATTTATTTTCAAACTATTGTGGAAAATAAGTATTTGGTCAATAACAAAAGTTCATCTCAATACTTTGTTATATACCCTTTGTTGGCAATGACAGAGGTCAAACGTTTTCTGTAAGTCTTCACAAGGTTTCCACACACTGTTGCTGGTATTTTGGCCCATTCCTCCATGCAGATCTCCTCTAAAGCAGTGATGTTTTGGGGCTGTCGCTGGGCAACACGGACTTTCAACTCCCTCCAAAGATTTTCTATGGGGTTGAGATCTGGAGACTGGCTAGGCCACTCCAGGACCTTGAAATGCTTCTTACGAAGCCACTCCTTCGTTGTCCTGGCGGTGTGTTTGGGATCATTGTCATGCTGAAAGACCCAGCCACGCTTCATCTTCAGTGCCCTTGCTGATGGAAGGAGGTTTTCACTCAAAATCTCACGATACATGGCCCCATTCATTCTTTCCTTTACACGGATCAGTCGTCCTGGTCCCTTTGCAGAAAAACAGCCCCAAAGCATGATGTTTCCACCCCCATGCTTCACAGTAGGTATGGTGTTCTTTGGATGCAACTCTGCATTCTTTCTCCTCCAAACACGACGAGTTGAGTTTTTACCAAAAAGTTCTATTTTGGTTTCATCTGACCATATGACATTCTCCCAATCCTCTTCTGGATCATCCAAATGCCCTCTAGCAAACTTCAGACGGGCCTGGACATGTACTGGCTTAAGCAGGGGGACACGTCTGGAACTGCAGGATTTAAGTCCCTGGCGGCGTAGTGTGTTACTGATGGTAGCCTCTGTTACTTTGGTCCCAGCTCTCTGCAGGTCATTCACTAGGTCCCCCCGTGTGGTTCTGGGATTTTTGCTCAACGTTCTTGTGATCATTTTGACCCCACGGGGTGAGATCTTGCGTGGAGCCCCAGATCGAGGGAGATTAGCAGTGGTCTTGTATGTCTTCCATTTTCTAATAATTGCTCCCACAGTTGATTTCTTCACACCAAGCTGCTTACCTATTGCAGATTCAGTTTTCCCAGCCTGGTGCAGGTCTACAATTTAGTCTCTGGTCTCCTTTGACAGCTCTTTGGTCTTGGCCATAGTGGAGTTTGGAGTATGACTGTTTGAGGTTGTGGACAGGTGTCTTTTATACTGATAACGAGTTCAAAAAGGTGCCATAAATACAGGTAACGAGTGGAGGACAGAGGAGCCTCTTAAAGAAGAAGTTACAGGTCTGTGAGAGCCAGAAATCTTGCTTGTTTGTAGGTGACCAAATACTTATTTTACCGAGGAATTTACCAATTAATTCATTAAAAATCCTACAATGTGATTTTCTGGATTTTTTTTTCTCATTCTGTCTCTCATAGTTGAGGTATACCTATGATGAAAATTACAGGCCTCTCTCATCTTTTTAAATGGGAGAACTTGCACAATTGGTGGCTGACTAAATACTTTTTTGCCCCACTGTATGTATATTGGCCCTCTGTATAGTAATATAGCAAGTCTGTATATTTGTTCATACTACATCTGTTTATACTATGCTAATTATTCCCACCTCTTTATACTGCCCTTATTTTTACATAATCACTCTTAACTGCATATACTGTACATACTCTATATATCGCACTTGTTTCTCTTTGCACTTCTATCTATCCATCTATAATGTTGTTTTTGTTGTTTTCATGTATGTAAATACACTCGTTTGATACCTTAGTACAGGGGTTTTCAACTGGTTTTGTCCCAGGGACCACCATTCGGACTAGAAAGCAATCCGCGGCCCACTGATGTGCCTGCGCGTGCGCGTGTGTATTTGGTGTTACATGCATAGCTCAATGCATGAAACATGAAAGAGAGGCCACGCAGATTTTATAATAATAAAAGTAGATTTATTAAATTAAATTAAATTAAAGATTATTTTAAAGAAAGAATAAAGAATAATAAAGTGTTGTGCAATTCAGTATTGGGAAAAGTAACTAAAAATGTCATGCAAAGTCAGTCTAGGTGTGTGACAAAACAACAACGGAGAACAAAAATCCAACAACACCGGAGAACCAAAATCCAACAAATGAAGACCAAGGCAGCCTCAACTGCTGGCTGGTCAGGGCTTTTATAACCCAGCCAGGACAGACCTGTCACCAATCACCTGCTGTAGAGACAGAGAGATTGAGAAAAGCAGAGAGAGATTGAGAAAAGCAGGGAGAGAGAACAGGCTTACCATTAACACAGGGCGGGGCCTAAACCCGCCAGGGTCGTAACAGTGAAAACATGGGAGAATTAGGCCTACCTGTCAGTGTGATATCTGGGCGTGGTGAAGTCCACACAGCCTGTCTATTCGTGGCGAAATGGTAGACAGAGACAGTCTCATGTCATTCTCTGGATCAAGCCTAGCCCTGTACTTATTCTTTAAGTACGCCAGTGTAGAAAAACCACTCTCACACAGGTATGTGGTTGGAAAGGGCAAAAGACACCTCATTGCTTTTGCAGCAAGCTGTGGAAATTCTGTCTGGCAACTTATCCAGAATTTAACAAGGGGCTGTGTGTCGTACATATGCCTCCTGACAGAGTCTGTGGACATCTCAATCAGCTTATCCTCTTCCACAGCCGTCAGACTTGACCCTACTGATGCATCGTCACTGAATGGGAGCAGGATCCACTTGCTGTCACGGCGCCACTCTTCCGAATCAGTGAAGTACTTTGCGAATTGACGCACAAGCTTCCTCAAATGCTCACATATAGTGTCGTTGATGTCAGTGCTGTCAGGGTATTCCTCAACTGAAGGAAACATCGCCAAGTTATTGCTCTCCACTCGTTCGATCCACTTTGACATTTTTTTCACAAATGCGTCGAGCTTCTCGTAGAGCTGCATGACGTTTGCATCTCTCCCTTGCATGGAGCTGTTCAACTTGTTCAGCTCTGCAAAAACATCTGTGAGGTACGCCAGCTTAGTTAACCAGTAACTATCGTTGAAATTGGAAGCCAGATCAGAATGCTTCTCGCACAAGAACTCGTAGATAGCTCCGCGTAGTTCAAACACACGGGCGAGCACAGCGCCGCGAGACAGCCAACGCACCTCTGAATGATAAAGGAGAGAGCTGTGTTCACTTCCCAAGTCATGGCATAGGGATGAAAACAGGCGTGTATTCAATGCGTTTCGTTTTATGAAGTTGACCGTCTTGACAACGACATCAAACACACCACTGAGCTCAACACTGAGATCTTTGGAGGCGAGAGCCTCTCTATGAATCAGGCAGTGTGTCCAAATTACCCCCGGAGCCACCCTCCTTACATGCGCAAACAGTCCAGTCTTGCTGCCACTCATGGCTCGGGCCCCATCGCTGCATAATGCAACGCACCTCTGCCACGAGATATAGTGCTCCGTGAAAAAATCGTCCAGTGCTTTAAATATTTCTACACCGGTAGTTCGCCCGGGCAGTGGTTTGCAAAAAAGAAATTCCTCGCACATAGTGCCACTGTCCTCGTATCGCACAAATGTTAACAGTTGCGCATCATTAGTAACATCTGTCGTCTCGTCGATTTGAAGGGAAAACAGAACTGTCTGAAGTTTTGCCATCAGCTGGTCTTTGACATCATTTGCCATTTCCCCAATTCGTCTTCCGATTGTGTTGTCTGACAACGGAATAGTTTTTAATTTGTTGGCACATTCTTCGCTTACCATAGCTCTGCACATATCTATGGCTGCTGGCAATATAAGCTGCTCTGCAATGGTATGGGGCTTCTTACTTTTTGCAACCCTGAGAGCGACCAGATACGATGCTTTCAGTGCGTTTTCATTTATTTTTGCACTCTTCCTCATGGTAGCCTGCTGTCCTTTGAAATCACGCAACATCTGTTGCATGTACTCAACGGGTTTGGCCTTCAAGTGGACGTGATGCGTCTCCATATGCCGCGTAAGTTTCGACGGCTTCATAGCTTCATTACAGAGAATTGTTGAACATACGAAACACAGTGGTACCTCCTCTCCTGCTCTGTCTGTCGTCACTGTGAATCCATATTTAACATATTCCTCATTGTATTTTCTTTTTCGTCTTTTTTGCGAAGTTGACGCTTCGGAAGCCTGTCCTTGCCCTATCGTGGCGGCCTGTCCCTCTGTCGTGGCAGCCTGACCCTCTGTCATGGCAGCCTGTCCCTCTGGCACTTTCCTCACTACAAAACGATCCATTGGTGCTAGATATATAGCTAGACTAGTACATATGTAACAAATGTTTGCTGTACTACAACCTATCTTAAAATACTCTCGTCGGCTATGCTTATAAATGTGTGTCAACTTTGCTCGCAAGACTGTACGTAATGAATAATAAGTGAGGTTAGCGACGCAACTCATTACCATTAGCGAATCACAGGCTACCATAGACTGGATAGGCGCAAGGCTACATTCTGTCAGCTTGAATTTCCTTTATATTATTTTAAACATATTTTTCACGATATGTAACGGTATTCTGGAAATGTGTTGAAATATCAAAGCGAATTTATATTAAAAAAAAACAATGGTGAACTGATCAACATAGGCTCTTGTCACGGACCACATGCAATGCCGCCGCGGACCACCAGGGGTCCGCGGACCACCGGTTGAAAACCCCTGCCTTAGTATGTATGCATGCTTTTTTTTATGGTAGGCCTATAGCCCCCCCTGGAGAAAACTCCACCAGCCGCCACTGGACTTAGAGTTGTTGTATAATACATATAATGTCTGTTCTAGTGGTAAACACTGAGAAGTGTTTCAGAAATAATGCTGGATGTGGTTTGGAACATAATAATCACGGCAGCGTTTAGCTGAGTTTCTCCCGGTAGAAAACTCTCTTCACAGGAGAGATCATGACGCTCCAAAGGGGCGTGGCCAGCAGCAGCTCCAAAGAAGCGTGGCCAGCAGCAGCTCCAAAGGGGCGTGGCCAGCAGCAGCTAGTTCATTTAAACTAAGCTACAGTCACAGAATCAGCGCTTCAGGAACAGGGCTGAAATAGAGGGGGGTGAAGCATGCTACAATTCGCCTTATCAAAGCCCGTCTACGGAAAGCCCCTTCACTCTCTATTCACCCCCATTGTACCGAATTTGGCTGCAGTTCACCTAGGGGGCGATCGCGGGCGAGTGCAGAATACATGGACCCCTATGGAGCTAGGCGGCTAGCTACATCATTCTCCTAGCATATCGTCTACAAAATCCAAAATACTACTGTGGTTTCCGAGAGGTCGACAGGGATTTTTCGTCAAAAGTGGAATAATCTGGGGGTCATAGCCTTTTGTTTTCTTACAGGTTGGGCAGTTGCGACCCAGGTTCTGCTAGCATCTGGCTAATGAAAGCCGATTGGTCAATGAAGAACTCACGACTGGTTACGACCGAAGAATACGCTTTGTGGTACCTGTCCACAGAATATCAACAACGCTCTTAAGGTGCCAACCGCCGTTAAAAGAGAAGAAGAAGAAAGCTCTTAAGGAGGACTCTGAAAGGACATTACAATCGAACTTTTTTATTTGATTATGGTCAACTTTGGATGTACTGATCCTACCACACACATACATTGTATTGTAAAAATAAATTTGAAAGTTAACTGATTACGAGCATGTGTTTGTTTTCTTACCTTGAGCGTATGTTCGATATTGCTATATTGCTACCTTAAGGATAAATCCCGCTTTCTAGAACATTAAACATTAAACATTCCGTAAAAAAAAGTTGATTAAGATAAAGATGCCGCGTCAGTGTGCTGCAATTAATTGCAAAAATTCTCAAAAAGGACTGTCCTATTTCAGCTTATAATCAATAATAATAATATATAATCAGTCAATATTAAAAGTTCTCTGGTCCCACGGAGCCAAATCAGCTGCGATCGTATGCAGCTGTTGCTGCGAGGGAAAGGAAAGGGAAGGAGAGACACAAGGTGCCGTAAAGCAATTTATCACGCATGACGTCATCCGATTTACAAAAACCTAATTTTAGTCAAAATCAAGCGAATATAAAATACTAGCTATGTGTCGTTTGTGAGGATTATCCATTCCATGTTTAAAAAACTATAGCAGTGATTTAAAAAAAAATTATATCCAAAGAAATGTAGGAATCTATGGGTGGAGCTCCATAGGACCACATTCATTCTGCACTGGCCCACCAGCGCCCCCCAGGTGCAGTACCATACCGGAACGGTTTTGAGAGTGAACGTTCTCGTCAATATTAAAAGTTCTCTGGCCTTATTCACCTGGCGGCCATTTTGAAACTCGAACGAGGCTGAGGGGTACACAAACCCGGAAGTTTGACTCCGACGCATACGATCTATGGAAGATTCAGCAGCACCAGCAATGGAAACTCCAGTGTGGACCACCAACCTTTCTTGTTTGCCAGAATTAACAATTCAAAATGTGGAGCAGTGGGCCAGTACCGACTGCAACATCCCCCGGGCGGTGTTAATTAAAGGATACAGTAACTGGATCGAAGGTTTTATCCACGACATTGAAGGTAAGAATGGACGCTAATTTACCTCAGTTTCTGCTAGCGTGTAGCAGCTAGGGGTAGTAAGCTTAGCTGTGATATGGAGTTGTTGACTGTACTATGTTTGATTTTATTTAAAACTTAACATGTATTTAATCGACAGTTAATAGGAGCCCAACACACATATTTGTGAGGGCTAGGTCTTTTCCCTCGGTGCGGAAAAATGAGTCACCGTACAACATACAGGTATCATAGTGCTGTGGGCAAACTGCTCAGTTCGCAGAGCAGTGCCACAGTTTAAACCAGCTTGCTAAATGTTCATTATGAGTTTTATCAACGATGTACCTTTCCCTGTCTGACTGAAAATAACATGTTGATTTTATCTCATTAACATGTTATCTCTAGTTGATGTAATATCACATAAGCCTCATTGATATCTACTCAAATACAGTATTATCTTGTTTCAAATTAGCAAAGCCAGACAGCGCTAGGTGCATGTTGCTATTGCTTGTTGACAATGATAGTATAATGACAGTATAACTATCAGGTAAGTGATAAGGTAAGCTAAGTATTAACATTCATAAGATAAGAGTTGCTCAGTTCTTGGAGCAGTGTATCCAGGGTTGAGGAAGGTTCACTGCACACTCAGTGTATGTGTGTGTGTGTGTGTGTGTGTGGAGCAGTCGGTACTGGCCCACTGCTCCACATTTTGAATTGTTAATTCTGGCAAACAAGAAAGGTTGGTGGTCCACACTGGAGTTTCCATTGCTGGTGCTGCTGAATCTTCCATAGATCGTATGCGTCGGAGTCAAACTTCCGGGTTTGTGTACCCCTCAGCCTCGTTCGAGTTTCAAAATGGCCGCCAGGTGAATAAGGCGAATAGGGGATCTGTTTGGTATTTTGAGCAAAACACTTCACAGACAAGTTTTGTATAGATATGAGACCTACAGTTTATTGTTCAAATATAGCATAATAGGAGACCTTTAAGTTTTGAAATTAGTGTAGTGTTTTTGTATATTCATCAGCTCAGGTTGGACGCTAGGGTGAGGACACTGGAACTGTCTGTTGCCGCTTCTGGAGCGTCTCCTCTCCTGCTGCTGCACGCTGCGCATGCTGCAGGACTTCAGCCCCGTGTACCGGGTGTCTGGAGGATCGGTAAATTAAATCCATTCTTCAGTGTTCTTGGGAGGCCGTCGTATATATTTGTGACTTTGTTATACACCGATTCGGCGAAGTGACCGGAAGTAGAGCGGCCGCCATTGATGCGGTGTGCGTGCGGTGTGTATTTTGCGGTATTTCCATAGACAGTAAAAGGGATATTTCGCTGGATTTGTGAACGAGATTTGTGAAAAGCAATAATTATGCCCAGACAGTCTGGAAGGGCGTGTGCCATCATCGGCTGCTTCAATAACAGCCAAAAGCTTCAATTATGGAAGAAGTCTGTATGCGAGACACACAATTTGCCCGACCCATCCAGAGCTCAGGTAGTTTTGACCTTCTATCAGTGACCTGTAGTTTTTGTTTTGTTGGTCATCACTGGCCAGCCGAAGAATAAAATACTCCTGAATATCTAAAACGAAGCAAAAAAGTGTTTTTGTTTTTGATCACGTCGCAGCCATATCATGTTAATGAAATGTCATGTAAGCTTGCGTTAGCATGTTAGCTACAACAAACGTCAACACATAGCGATGTGTGTTGACAGTCTATTTTCTTGCTGTATCCTATTTTAATATGTCATACTTATTGCTGAAACAAGTATTTAATTCCAACATTAATAATGACATTATTTTTTAATCACGTGGGCTGTCCTTAAAGATTAAATGCTAGTTAGCATGCTAAGGTCAGTAAGTCAATTCAACGGAAGCTAGCTGTGTTTACATCTCCTTCTACTTTCCGTTTACTAATATTTAATTAAATTAATTCATGAATTAATATCAGTAATTTCTGATACCTTCATCAGTAACTGGAGGCCACTGTTTGACATCGTCCAACCAAGTAACTTTATTCATTTGGGGTTATGGTTATCTTGCTATTATTGATAGCATCAATGACTGTTGAATGGATAATGAGTGTAATGATTGAGCACGCACACCGCAGCAATGGCCCCGTCGCTAGATGGCGACATACACAAATCGCTCACCGAATCGGTGTATACTTGCTGCTACTCCCGCTAACTTCCAGAAACTTACAATGGCTCGCTCAACCTCTCTCTCGCGCTTACACATGCACACACGTATCCCCCACTCTCTCTCTTAAAGGGATAGGCTGCCGTCTGCATTGTGCTACCATTACAGGTTACATAGTAAAACATCGGCCATCGGCAAAAATGTTATTCTTAACATCCGTATCGGCCGACATTTCTGCAATCGGTGCATCCCTACTACTAACATTAAGCTGCGAGTGTTAGCTAACGGTAGCTGCTACGCCAGCAGTGACACCTACTACAAATAATTTCAGCTCAACTTCTCCACCCAGCTCTGCTCATCTGCCATGCTGTGGATCTTTCTGTGTGTCTGGCTCTTTTCCCATCTCTGGTCGGCAGGTCCGTGGCAAACACAAACAGCTACCAACTCTGTATCTGTCCTGACCGGCATGACGATAAAGTACTCTATCACGCAGTTGCTCGAGTTAAGCACTCCAACCTGTATCGCAGCAATTAAACAACTTGGAATTCTACGCTGACGCCGCTACATCCACAGAAGCTCCCGTAGAATGTTTCTTTATTACCAGTTTGGAGACTCCATTCATTCCCTCTGGTAAGCTTAGCGCCCTGTCAAACTACTGCCACATCATCAGACCTGTCCTTCTGGCTATAATTACTTGGAGAAAGCCTGCCGCACTGGTCGTGGTGGCGGCTTAGCCGTAATACATCGACCTGAAACTGACCCCCTTGTCTCTTCCTGACCTATCGTCCTTTGAATGCCTTGCATTCAAATGCAAACCCCCTTTTCCCATGAATATTCTTATCATCTACTGGCCACCCAAACCAAACCCAGCCTTCATCTCAGAGATAAAGTAACTTCTCACTTCACGTCACCACATCTGCAAATACTTTGATACTCGGGGATTTGAACATCCATGTTGACAGGCCCTCCCGCCAACCTGCAGCTGAGGTTTTACAACTACTGGATGTTCACAACTTAAAACAGCATGTTGATCGGATCACAAGGTCATTTCAATGGAGTTCAAATTGCCTCACCACACCAAGCCCTAACGCCAAATCCATTTCAGAAATATGAAACACAACAACACAGGTAACATGGCTCTGGACCTCGAGCAAATCCCGCCCCCTGTAATTTCACAACAGTCAGTGAATCAGTGGAATTCTACAACAAAACCCTGAATATTGTTGTGGATCTCCACGCCCACTTAAAACACGAACAGTTACCTTCTCGAGCTCAGCGCCCTGCTTCTTTCAGAGCTACGCAACATAAAGACAGCTGGGCGTGCACCTGAGCGGCGTCTGCCCGTGCCATCAGGGAAGAAAAAATCCATTCCGGGCAGTGTATAAAGACAGACCCAATTACCCATGCATCATCACAGACTTCAACATCCTTAAACACCTGCCTTAAGGAAATAAAGGCTTGGATGCAACAGAACTTTCTGCAGCTAAATAGCACCAAAACAGAGGCTATTTTAGTTGGCAAATCAAAACAGGTCCACTCATCCCCCATAACCCACATCACCTTTTCTGGTCAAAACATACCACTCTCCGTAACAGTTACAAACCTGGGTGTCAGAATTGACCGTCATCTCAACTTTGATACCCACATCAAACACATGTGCAAAACTTCCTTCTACCACCTCAGGAATATTGCAAAACTCCATCCTACACTCTCCCTGTCAGATGCGGAAAAAGTGGTCCATGCCTTTGTATCTTCAAGGCTCGATTACTGCAACGGTCTCCACATCGGGACTCCTAGCGGGACCCTTCAGAAGCTCCAATACATACAGTACAGTGCCGCTAGAATCCTGATGAGGGTGCGAAAATACGATCACATCACACCCATCCTTCATTCCCTCCACTGGCTTTCTGTCTCATTCAGGATCGAGTACACTTCTAACACATCAGTGCATCCACAGGAATGTTCCTTCATACCTAAAGGAACTACTGTGCCCACAAACTCTTAAAGTGTCACACAAACAAAGTATACTGTTTATATCAGTCTGCCCCATTCCAGTTAGCATTTAAATTCTTACTTTGGACCGATGATCTATTATATCATCAAGATGCCATGAAATATTTGACCAGTTATTGTCTGTGGTGTGTAGGGACAGACGTGAATCACAATGACTGCGGAAGTAAGAAGGGACAGCACAAGTCGTTTACATCCACTCTATAACAAACTCCTTACCTTCATAGTGCTTATTTCTAATGGAGATTTTTCTACCTGCATGTCATAATTCAGTCCCAAGTACAAACAAAAACCAACAGAGGCTACTGTTAGTAAGAGAAAACACAACTGAGTCGCTCTGGCGACTTGGGACTGAAATGTGTTCCCCACAGCTTGTTTGAAAGAAATTATGGCAGAATTTCACACACACAGTTCCAGTGCAGCGTGTACTTGGTTGTGCACACACACACTCATTATCACAGTCTGTCCATTGGCCAGGCTCCCCTGAGCCTACTCAGTTACGTGGTACAACACTTCATTTGACCATTTAAATAATCCCCAGGATGCATCAGAGAGACAGTGCAGCCTCCACATAATTACCGCCTGGGAGCAGGCTGAAGTGTGTTTTATGTGTGTGTGTGTGTATGTGTGTGTGTGTGTGTGTGTGTGTGTTTGTGTGTGTGTGTGTGTGTGTGTGTGTGTGTGTGTGTGTGTGTTTGTGTGTGTGTGTGTGTGTGTGTGTGTGTGTGTGTGTGTGTGTGTGTGTGCGTGCATGAGCATCCGTGAGTGTGTCTATATCTCTATATGCATTTAAATGCCTGATCGTACATTGGTGTGTGTGTGTGTGTGTGTGTGTGTGTGTGTGTGTGTGTGTGTGTGTGTGTGTGTGTACGCAAGTAGGAAGGCCTGCTATAGGAATCACTCCCCCGCAGAGATGGGCTCAGCACTTCATTCCTTATTCATCAACAAGTGCAAGAGGAAAAAGCATTGAGCAGAACTGTACACACACACACACACCATACGTGCAAGAGGAAAAAGCATTGAGCAGATCCACACACACACACACACACACACCCCACACACACACCCACCCATCCACCCGCCCACCCACACACACACACACACACACACACACACACACACACACACACACACACACTTTTTAGCTTACCAGAGGGGCCAGTAAGTAGCACAGAGAGCTGGAGGATTACAATGTTTCTGGGAGGAATGGATGGTGATAAACTCTCAGGTAATGGTTTGGTTTGGGAGAGCAGAGCATATGATACAGAGCAGTTAGAACGAATGGTGCAGAGCAGGTACAAGGGAATTAACTGAGGAAACACAGGTACACTTAAGTCACTGTAAAATAGAGACCTACAGTAGTGTATCCAGAAACATTTCTGAACAGGAAACAGAAGGTAAATAATATAGGGATGTCAGCAGCAGTCGGGCTGGTTACTCAAAGAAAGAAATGCATTACACTTTACTAGTTACTTACTCGAGCAGTTGCTATGTGCTGGGGACCAGACTATCTAACATTTGAACTCAACATTTCTGGGTTCACTACAGGATGAGTTGGCAACAAGACTATATGTAAAGATGATCAAATATAAAGAATCAGAACAGAGTGGGCCAGATAACTATTTTAAGAATGTAACAATTTATAAGAATGTAACAACTGTGGTTTAAGACTATAAACTGTTGTAGGTCGCCTAATTACTATATATGTTTGTAACAACTAATAACTATTCCTTGACCTTTGTGTGAAACGTCACGGGGTTAAGGAATAGTGGATAGGAAAATTCAAAAGGACTTAGGAAAAGAAACTGCGGTGCTTTGAGAATCCGACTGCACTTCCACTATCCCAAGTATTTATGATGCGCCAGCATACATTATAAATGTGCGTCTGCTGTGGGGGACTACAGTTTCTGTAAAGCGGACTGCTGAAAGCGCATCTACTCTGCACCGTATATATATATTCTTCATTACAAAGGTTGGAATTGAAATAAAAAAGGAAAGTGAAACTTATGCTTGTCACTCTCACCCTCTTATCACGGCTGCCACTGAGGTACTATCAGGTCATTTCACTCTGTTATGAACCTTCCTAAGAGTGGCCTTTCTCAAGATGCATTCTTGTCTGTACTCGTGTGCTCGTGTTCTTGTGAAACGTCATCTCTTGCTGCCCAAGTACTGTCCCAAACCCAAGTTCGCTTTCACCAAGAACGGAAAAAGTTCCTGGATGTATTCCAGGAAATGTTCTTGACACGCCCATTTTACCAAAGATGCATCGGATGCTAACTTGTGTTAACTCGGCAGCGAATATATCCCAGCATTCATTTCGGCATTCAAGCAAGGAGCGGAAAATTACTCGACACCATTGAACAACGGCACGTTTTTACTATTTTCGTATGCTATTTCATCACTACAAATTCACTTTGAGGCGAGAAATCAAGGGTTTACATTTCAAATATTAGCAGTTTTATGAAAATCGATGGCTAATTCAAAATCTGCTCAAAGGTTTTCGGAGTTGAGAAGCTCCACAATTGTGTATTGCAAAGGATGTGTCAGGGAAGCTTTTGGAAAAACTTCGAAAAGCGGAGTTTATATCAACTGACTGTACTGACATGGCCCAGCTATGCATCTATGTGAGGTTTTTGGATGGAGATCTGTCAGGGTTGGGGAAACAGGACCCAAGTGCAGTAAATCAAGGGGAAGCAGGTAAGGGTAAAAAACAAAAAGCGAACTTTATTCAAAAGCTGTTGACGACAGCACGAATCAAGTGGAACACAGGACATGAAAAACATTTAGCTTCAGACATGAAGGGCGACAGGAACAGGCAGGTAACATGGACAAGATCAGGGAAGAAATGACGACCACCGAACAACAGACAAAAGGGGAACAGGGACTAAATACACATGGGTAATCACAAGACGAGAGACAGCTGGAAGGAGGAGGAGAAACACAGGGGCAACAGGTGAACACAATGACACAATCAGGCACAGGAGGGAAACGCAGACAGGAAGTGAAGCTTAACATGACAGAAGAGGGGAAAACATTTCAAAATAAAACACACAACACAAAGACATGACAGATACGAAACAAGGATCATGACAAGATCGCTTTAAGGAAGAACTTCTGGGGCTTATTCCGTTGGAGGGACACAGGTGAGGTTATTTTTCAAAAGATAGTCTCGTTTTTTAACAGTGACGCTGGAAGTCATTCAGAGTTGGGGGTGGAGCTAGATTCAATATTATGCTACAACTTACAATAGGCTACTTAAATTAGCTCTATCTTATAACGACACGTCGTGTCATCATAACATTACAATAGTTTTGTGTACATCAGATGGCCAGCGTGTAGTATAGCCTACTGTATACTGTATACTGAGACATACACAGACTTTATTCCTTATAAGTGCATTTATTGAGCGATTTAACTGATTACTGTTTTACCAACAGGCAAATCCAGGTCTGTCGTTATACGCAACATTCTCTCTCGTCTCTCTCTCTCTCACTCACTCACAACAGCAGCTGCAGCATGAACAGCCATCCTCCTCTTGCGCTCATTCACAGAACTACAAAGTAAAACAAGACATAAGCAATTAGCCAGCTACATTTCTTAAAATAGACTGATAACAAATGAGACGGGAAACTAAAAACACAACGAATCGAGCAGCACAACCACATTACCAGCTAAGCAAATTGTAACCAAGACCAAACCTGGCCTAAGGAAACTTAATAAAAAGCATTGCCTACCTGATGGTAGAACTCCAAAGGTTGTCTTGTGCTCTGGGGTGGTGCTGATGAATTCCGTCATGAGGGCATGGATGTCTAGCGTGTCCAGGATATCCTGGTGCATGTGCAGCAGGGCCAGGTGCGTTAGTCTCCTCTGACTGACTGTGTTACGAAGCCAAGTCTTTAGGCGGCGGAGTGCCGAAAACGACCTCTCTGATGAAGCCACAGAAACGGGCAGAGAAAGACAGAGATGGAGGAGAGCTTCCACATCTTTGAAAAGCGTTCAAAGATGGACATGTAGGTTAGACATGTACATCGCAAGGTTGTTAAGACTTGAAAAGTTCTCCTGTTGCATTAGCCCCCCCAGCATCCGTAGTTGTATATGGAGACCAGGCACATCTATATTTTCTGGCAACTTGAGAGAGCAAAGGTCTGCCTCTGTGCCAACTGAGCCTTTTGTGGCAGCAAGCAATGTGGCCTCCCTAAGTGCTGCGGTTGCCATGCCACTCTGATCAAAGCGTTCTAGTTAACAGTTCACGAGTTCAAGCGCTTCGAAAAAATCTCTTCTCCAAGACGCGACTCCTTTTGCTGGAACAATATCCTCAGCCTCTGTTGTGCTGCGAAATCTGGACGGTGTCTTGCTAACCCGGATGTTGGGATCAGGCATCCTGAGGTTGTGTACAGCTGTTGATGCGCTGGTTTTTCTCAGCATTTCCTCCACAGCATTATCGGTGCGTAAGACCTGTACGCACTCTCTCAGGGTCTGTATACATTCTAGCACTCCAGCGACGGTTGAGTACTCAGCTTGGAGCACTTTGGCCACAGCTTCGCACGGAGTAAAGAGTGACTCGGAGCAAAGAAGGCCGAACATCGTTTTGCTTGTTTCAGAAGCCAAGAGATCTTTGACCTCGTTTCACCGCGAATGTCTTGATGGAGTATTTGGAGTGTTTGGAGAACTGCGCTAAAAGAACGTATTACCCTGGATATGGCATTGGCTCTGACACACCATCTTGTTGGACACAACCCAAGAAGGTTGCACCTCACTTCGTCACCGAAAAAAGACTCAAAAATGGTCTTCCGTTTGGTGGATTCTCTGATGACAGTAGATATGCTTTGTACAAACTGGAGTGTGTCAGCTATGAGCGGCACCTCTCACGTGACGTCTTGCAGCACCAGGTCAAGGGAGTGATTGCAACAGTGTACGAACATGATCCTGGACATACCCCTCCGAGTCTCGCCTGGACCCCGGAAAATCGCCCAGACATGTTGTTGGCCCCATCAAAACAGTATCCCTGCAACTTCTCCAGAGGTATGTTTAAACGCAAAAACACATCTTTTATGCACAGGAATAGAGTTTCCGATGTAGTGTCAGATGCGTTGTAGAATCCAAAAAACTGGCACTTCTGGGCAAAATGTTGGTCTGTGTAGAACAAATGACACGAAAATTGTTCACGTGATGTTATATCTGTTGTTCCGTCTGCAATCAAGCCATAGTATGGGGAGCTGTAGGTCTCTGCTACCATCTTGCGCTGAACAGCTTGAGCTAATCGTTCCAGAATTTTGTTTTGGATGTTGTCTCCCATCCAGTTGTCCCATCTGAGTAGCCACTCGCGTACAGCATGTTGGGAATACGTTTTCTCAAGCATCAGCTGCCAAAACACACCACCGCGATGGTCCTGTCCTCTCATAGGTAGCCCCTCGCGTGCTAGGAGCCTCAGAGATCTGAAGGCTAGCTCCTAAATGGTCTGCGCTGTCATCTGGTCTTTAGCGATAGCATGTGAAAGCATTGCACTGATTGGTGTTCTCTTTAATGCTGCTAGTTTGCGTACGGCTTCGAGATGAAAGTGTGATTTCTCATGTTCGCTAAATTTCTCACTTGCCTTTCGCCAATTGCAAAATCCTCCTTTGACAAAACTCCCAACACTCATCCTGTCTACATCGACAAGGCACTTCTTGACGGCAGAGCAGCATAGGAAGCACAGAGCTGTGTCCTTTTCTGTATCATAGTGGAGCCATGACCACCGTGTAAACCAGTGGTTCTTAAACTTTTTGTCTGACGACCCCACAAAAAAAACTGGAGAGGTTTGGTGACCCCACTTTCCCAAAAGTGTGTAAGTGTGACGTCACGTTTCCGTAGCAACCGATTTTTTGTTCCAATCCAAACAAATTAACAATGTATGACGATTATTTTATGGAAAAGGAACGATTTTGTGTGAATTAATTTACGAGTTTGCGTCTCCAATGATTTGAGTGATAGTCATACATTTTGAAAGAAACAGCAATGCCATCTGCAGTTTGGTTGTTTGGGGGCGGGCTGTAAATCGCGTTGCCAGGACAACGTTATGCATTGCAAACCCATGGTAACGACTGTCAATCAAGCAAAAACAAATAGGCAATGTGTAAGAAAAGGCCTGGGCGGCAACAATTTATTAACGCAAACAAGAACTGGAACAAACAAAGCAATGAAACAAATGTCCAAATCAAACGGGAGTCAAGAGTCAACAGAGAGTGTGTATGATTGGAACGATCTCACTTCCTCTTATACGGACGCCATGTCAATGAGAAGGATGGGCCTGCTTCCGCGAGCATAGCAGGTCAATTCGGGGATCGATGCTGCTCACAGCAACACGAAGATTCTCCTCCATGCTGTTGAGACGACATCTGTATTTGTTCTTTATGTAGGCCAGGGACGAAAATGTCTTTTCGCACAGATAGGTTGATCCAAACGGCGTGAGGATGTCCATGGCAGCCTTGGACAACCCGGGGTATTCCTGCACAACTGACAGCCAGAATTCATCTAGAGTTTTTGAGGCAAACGACGCCTGCAATGTGCGGTCGCTGGACAGCTCAATCAGCGCATCCTCGAGCTCAGATGGCAGGTTGTTTGAGGAGCAGTTGGTGAATGGTTGTCGTACCCAGTCAAAAGGCTCTACATTCTCCGTGAGGAAATACTTATTGAATTTGTCGAGGAGACTACGAAGATGACAGGTTATTGACTCTTTCAATGAATTGGCATTCATGTCACTCTCCAAAAAGTCGTGCAGCTCCGAGAACATTTCAAAGTCCCCACTCTCTGCACGGGCTGCCCAACGCTGCAATTTTTTTGTGAAAGCATTCACTTTGTCTGAGAGGGTCAGGATGTTTGTGCTGGGGCCTTGTAGTGACAGGTTGAGACTATTTAATTTGTCAAATATGCACGCCAGGTATGCAAGACGTGATAACCATCTCGAGTCAGTGAGATGGTCTGCAAGAGGGGAATGCACGTCTGAGAGGAAGGTGCGCACCTCGCTTCGCAACTCGAACAGGCGTGTAAGAACTTTGCCCCGTGAAAGCCACCTTACCTCTGAATGAAAAAGAAGGGATTCATGTGCAGACCCCATTTCCTGGCAGAGAAGGGCGAAGAGTCGTGAATTTAAAGGGCGCGATTTGATCGAATTCACTATTTGGATTGCTGTTTGAAGAACATTGTTAAGCTCGGGTTCAAGTGTCTTGGATGCCAGGGCCTCCCTATGGATAATGCAGTGTGTGAACTTGACATGTGGTGCAACGCTAAGGACCTTGGCTTTCAGCCCTTTGTGTTTTCCCATCATAGCCCCGGCACCGTCAGTGCATATGCTTATGCATTTATCCCAATCCAGGCCTGTCTCCTCCATCCAACCATTAAGACAGTTAAAAATGTCTCCACCAGTACATCTTCCTTCCATCGGAGAGCAGCACAGCATGTCCTCATGCAGTTTCCCGTCATGACTGTAGCGAATGAAAACCATTAAATGGGCTACATTAGTCAAGTCAGTAGACTCGTCTAACTGCAAAGAAAACCGGCTGTTTTTCACTCTCTCGATGAGCTGGCATTTCATATCATTAGCGATGTCGTTAATGCGTTTGGACATGGTATCATTGGAGAGGGGAATCTGTTTAAGCACACTTGCGATCTTTTCACCATGCATTGCTGTGGTCATCGCAATTGCTGCAGGAAGGATGAGGCTTTCAGCAATTGTGTGTGGCTTTTGTGCTTTGGCTACAAGGTGGGCCACTTTGTATGACGCTGCCAAGGCTTTGGTGGGCACAGTAGCTTGGCTATGCACAACGGTCTTTTGCCCATGCAGCGCAGCTTCTTTTCGTAAAAAAAATGTCATGGGTTTCTGAGCATCATCTGGATGTCGGCTTTCGAGATGTCGTCTCATTTTTGTGGGCTTTAAACTTTCATGTGCCAGAACATCGCCGCAAATAACACACTGTGGGTGGTCGAGCTCATGTTTTACCTGGCACGTGAATCCATATTTAAGAAATTCTTTCAGGTATCGGCGACGCCTCGTTGGTGGGTCTTTTTTATTCTCACCACCGGCCAAACTTGTCCCATCTGAGGATCGCGGAGGAGTAGGTGCACAACTGGAGGTAGATGGCACTTCTGAGCTCAAATCATTGTTTTTTAGCAGCCACCTGTCCATTTTTGATGAAAGTTATAACTAGGCTAGTGGCTAAAAAAGTGGCTAGTATCACAAACGTGGCTAGTAACGTGGCGAGTTAACTATGACGTATTGTAAAAAAACCGGGAAGAAATTGAGTTTGAACAGTGGGCGCAGATTGTTACATTGTTTCTATCATAGGACCAATAAACGATTCGAAACGCCATTTAAAGCTGGGCAACTTTTTTTTTTCTCTCTCTCTCTCCCTCTTAACAGCGTGTAGGAATGAGAAAAAGGCAGATTTTCATTGTATTGACATTTTATTTTTCGTTGTTTCACCAGGTGTTATAACAGCTAATTTCCGACTGAAGTAACAAATAATTTTGCGACCCCACGGAAGTTTTTGCCGACCCCGTTTGGGGTCGCGACCCCTAGTTTAAGAATCACTGGTGTAAACCACCCGGACTTGAACGACCGAGAGAATTTTTCATTGCCAAAGCGTCTGGCTGGGAATGTAAAGTTTGTTGGCTGAAAAGGCTCCTCACCAAAACAATATGCATCAGGTACATACCCACTTGTTCCTAAAGCATCCTCAGAGTCAGGGGAGGTGGTAACGTTAGCATTATCTGCTGTATTGGCTACAGTCAGCATTAGCTGTTAATCATCTTCCCCAGGGCTGCAGCCAGTGCTAGAGTGATAAGACAACGGGCTCTCCTCATGGTTGCAGGATGACTTTTGTTGTTTGGCTTTATGGCCATTTCTATCTTTAAAAAAATCGGAAATTATTTTCTGACTCATAGTACACAGTTCCTGTAGCTACCACCATACCGCCACGGTTCCTTCGGGACTGGTTGTTGGCGCCTAAAGTTAACCACCTCACAAGACATATTTGTGAACATAACATCATTTTTTAAACAAAAATATCACGATTATGTAAAAGTAGAAAATTAATGTTTTTATTTTGAAAAGTAAAAAGTAAAAAGTTAAAAATAAAAATAATTAATTTACTACGTCAGTATTGCAGTGTTGCAATAGTCCTTCACCAGGGGGTGCTGCAACACCCTCAGCACCCTTACTTCCAGCATCCCTGTTTTTTAACGAACGTCAACTGGATATTAAAAAAGTGTGCCTGTTGGTCACTGATGGCGATCCAGCTATGATCGACAGAGTGCAGGGGCTGGTGGCGCTTCTATCTGTCATAGCCCCACACATGCAGTATTTACACTGTATTATTCATCAATCTGTGTTGTGTGCAAAGCTCAGTGGTGATTTGAAAAACACCATGGACACTGTCATGAAAATTGTGAATTTCATTCGCTCAACCTCCAGCCAGCTGCTTGCTGAATCGTTTGCTGAACACACAGATTACTCGTCCTCAATGTCCACACGTTGTCCGATGGCTCAGCAAAGGAAAGGTCCTGGACCGTTTCTGTGTCTTTCCTTGGCACGTGTAAGCACAAACAAGCTTCAAACCTCTTGGAGCGCATGTTGGATGAAGAGTTTATGGCAGATGTTTACTTTCTGTGTGACATTTTTGGACACTTGAACACTTTGAATTGCGAACTGCAGGGCCACGAAAAGTCTATCGCTGATTTGGTTGAAAGATTTTGTGCCTTCAAGACAAAGCTAACGATCTTCAAAACAGAGCTAATGACAACAAAACTGCTGCATTTCCCACAACTCCGTGCATTTATGACCACATCACTCGGGGCAAACATAACACCAGTCATGACAGATTTCATGACAAAATTGACTGAAAACTTTACTGACAGATTCCAAGGCTTCAGCATTCCAATTGAGGTATTGCAGTTTGCTCGTGACCCATTTTGCATCAAGCCTAATGCAGACTTCTGTGTAAAAGTAAAAGAGGTACTGTGTTGCATTGATGAGAGCCTCTTTCAGATGGAGCTGGTTGATGTGCAGTCTTCCTTTGCTTTAAAACAGCTCCTGCAGTCTGAGGGTGTGGTAGACTTTCGGTCTAACCATGTTAGCCAGTATCAGTACCCCACAATGAGGAAGGTGGCCTTGTTTATACTGACAATGTTTGGATCTACCTATACTTGTGAGTCTAGCTTTTCTCATATGAATACCCTCAAAACAAGGGCACGTTGCCCCATGACCAATGAGAAGTTGCATGAGTGTCTCAGGATTGCTCTTACCACTTATGAGCCAAACTATGCTGAAATGGCTAAATCAAGGCATTTCTCTCACTGACTCAAACAGGCTAAACATGACAGAAGTCTGCGGTATGCTGATCTGTTTTTATGGCCATTCATGTTATGGTCATTCAAACAAGCCTACTCACTTCTTTGCAAACTGTAAAAATGTTTCCAAGACATGAATGTTATTGTGAGTCTGATGGCTATTGTTCTCCTATGTTCTATTTGCATTCAGCATTACATTTTATGGATGTGTGTTGTTTTCAAAGCACCTTATGTATGCTTGGAAGTGTTGAGGATATTATAAACAGGGCTACTTACTGTTAATGTGATGAATACCGTTTTATGATGTTCATCTTGTTTTGTACATTAGTGGACATGGAACCTCATGTCTCGATAGTTGTAAAGATGCAACATTGTGCACTTTTGTGTTGAGCCTTGTAACCATAGCTTTCCTACTTCTTTTGTATGGACTGGTTGCTTTCTGCAATGATTTATGGTGACACAATTAAAGTGAAAAGAAGGGATGCACGTGTTCTAGTAGTTAATTTAATGTATTAGTATCTATTAACACTACTGGAAGTAAGATTTATTTGTAGTGATTCCTTGACAAAGTATTGTGTGGCCCACAAACCCCCTGTGATTTTCCTATTTGGCCCACTTGCTAATGAAGTTCAATAGCCCTCATTAGAATTGACCTTTCGCTAAGCCCCGCCCCCCTTGGTTATTGTTGCTAAGTCCGACAAACATACTTTCAACATGGCGTTTTTGACAGCTCTTCCAGCTGAACTGCTGTCTGGCTTTTACAAAGCAGCAAATTCTGTTTCTGACCGAAGTAGACAGAGAGGTTTACAGTATGCCTTTGAGGGTTACATACCGGACATCAAGGTAACAAAAAATGAGCATAATGCGATCAAAATAGAGGCAACAGCTATAGATCACCATCAAAAAGTGAGTTGCCACATCAGCTGATGATCCAGATGGAGGCTGGCACATATGATGTCAACGAGTAACACTGTTCCCGTAAAGCTGGGTAGGTCTATATTCATTATTATCATCGTTATTATAAAGCAAAAGCACAAAGCACGTATAACATTGTATAGCCTTATATGCTAGCGTATCATAACCATAATAGGCAACGTTAGCAGGCTAGCTGTAATTAACGAGGTGATCTTTCGTTAGCTCCGCAGAGTTCTGCGCCCACATCATCGGGCTTATCCATACCCTGGACCTGTGTAAGACACAAAACGCCAACATGTCTGTAGGCCTAGAACTACAGTCCTCCACAAGCTTACCAGAACAGTGGCATAAACCCAGAGGTGTCAAAGTAACACCAAAAGTAAGTGCCAAATGCAAATCACGTACACCAATTGCCAGTACATTGAAAAGCTTGGTGATAACACCTACAGGCTCAAGCGTACACATGAATATTATTTTCAGATCATGGGACAGTTGGGGATAACTGGGATGCCATGGTGTGATCTTTTTGTTAAATGTGATGGTGATTATCACCTGGAGCAAATACATATTGAGGCAGAGATGTGGGGGGAAATTGTGGTACTTTTTTTTTAGCACTTTTTACCAACTATGTGCAATGGATCCTTACAGTCACATTAACTCTCCTCTGTTGCGGTGTCCCCACTAATGAGCCTGATGTTGTGGAGATCTATCTGTAATATACATGATACCAATTAAAGTATTTGATGCTACTCTGATGTTGTGTTGTGGCTGTGATGTTTTTCCTATCATTTAGTTGTTATTCTATTACATAACTTTAACCTTTTAGTTGGACGTCTTCGACATTTGACTGGACTTTCTCTACCAGATGGAACAGCAGAAACTGGATGTGGGTAGTCGAGACTTGGGTCCCCATTGACAAAGTGCTGAAACAGCAAGGGAAAATATTGTTGAACTGGCAACACATTGAAGATAGTCACCTAGAAAACAACCATAGCAGTTTTTTAGTAACATATTAACGTTAGGTGTTTGGATTGACCATGAATAACCAAGTCAACATCTAGCTCTAGATCTGCTACTCTTATGTGGTCAAAAATAGAATCCAGACTGTAGCATTTAGCACTAGCTGCTACGCGATTGCTAAAGTATCGCTAAGGTTGCTTGCTACTTGCTAGCGCCTATGATTCCTCATAATTTGGGTTAGCGAGCCAAATGTATAGATTGAAATCACAGAATACTGAATAGTTTAACTTAACTGTAGAGTTAAAGACAAAAGTCTTACCTTAGAACACACAAGTGTGCCGGTCGATCCTTGAGGGGTTCAGCTGAGAGTGAGGAAGTCCACAAAGTTGAATCCACAGGCAACACTTGTCAGGCTTTTATTTTGGTTTGGGTAAGGGGAAGAAATGCACACCCCCCTCCAACCTCTATCTAGACCAGTGGTACTCAACCTTGTCCTAATCAGGAGCCACATTGACGAAAAAATATTTTTGCAAGAGCCACAATCCAAAAACGCTCCTTTGCTCCCTGAAACCATTATGCATTTGAGAATATGGATAATAGTAATATGTTACTAAGGAATGAAAAGCATAATGTACAGTGCAATAACTGTGATTTATTATTTTCACTGCAACCACAAAACACACATTGCTGATCATCACTGCCCATAACAACAGATAACAGACAGCATGTTTACTGATCATCACAGTCCATATAACAGCAGATTATAGACAGCAGGGGTTGTCAGAAGAGTAATGTTGTACTTACTTCACACTCAATGTGATTTCTGACACTCCTTCTGCCGCACAAGTGATTTGAAGTCGGGCTCTGCGCTGGAAACGGCGATCCGAAGGGCCTCTGTTGTGTGCTGCAGACTCAATCTGTTTCGGTTGCGACATTTTATTTTTGAGAGCGCAGAGAATGCTGCTTCACACCGGTATGTGGACGGAAACATTGAGATGATGCGTCTTGCCAGTCTGGAGATATTTGGTAGATGCCCCACCAGTTTCCAAAAGTCCACGACATCTGTAATCCGAAACTGACGCTGAAGTTCATCTGAGCTCTTTAACTCCACAAACTCCATTTGAAGCTGCACAAGTCCGAGCTGGTCGCTTATTTGCTTCATTTCATTGACCTCAATCAGGAATGGGTTTTTCACAAGTAAAAAAATATTGCTATGGTCCTTGAAGTCTTGGAATCTTGATGTGTAGTTTTGCTTGAGCTCAGTTAGCACGTCACAGAATTGTGATTGACAGGGCAGGAGAGCGTCTGCATGCATCGCCATCACTTTCTGCACGGTGGGGAAGAAACGGTAATCAGAACCACGGACACTTCGTTCAAGTACATCCAGTTTGTCAGAGAATACTCTGACAGCCGTGTAGAGCTCATACACTGTCTTGTTTCTTCCCTGCATCTTGAGATTAAGTTCGTTCAAGTGCTGCGTAATGTCACACAGGAACGCAACAGACAGCACCCACTCTTCATCATACAAAAAGGAAAATCGGGAAGTCTCCCCTTGGCCGACAATGAAGGATTTCAGGGGTTCAAGCAGGTCCATGAAATGTGCAAGCATACGTCCTTTAGACAGCCATCTGATCTCGGTGTGTAACACCAAATCTCCATAGTGAGTGTTAAACTCCTCACACAGCAGTTTAAAATTTAGGTGGTTTCTTGCACGGGCCCTGATATAATTAACCACTTCGATTACATTTGCCATCACTTCATTCAGACATTTGAACTTAGCAAACAAGGCTTGTTGATGCACAATAGAATGGTATGAGAAAATACCCTCAGCAGCAACCGCACCGTTTTTCAGCGTTTCTTTCAGCAAAGCCACGGCTCCGTTCCTCTTACCAAGCATCGCCGGTGCGCCATCTGTTGTGAATGCTGTGATTTTTTCTCGTCCAATGTTAAACTTTTCTAATGTTTCCAGCACAGCGTTTTTTATTTCAATGCCCGTTGTTCCATTTTCCAGTGAAACCATGTCAAGCAGTTCTTCTGTAATGTCAAACTTACTGTTGATGGCTCGGATAAAGATGAGTAATTGTGGCGTGTCATTGATATCCAAGCTTTCGTCCATTGCAAGGCTGACAAACTCAGCGGATGACAGTTTGTCCTTAAGAGTATGTGCAATGTTCTCTGAAATGTTTGATGCCCTCCTAGCTACAGTAGAATCCGACAGTGGAATTTTTTTTGCCTCTCGTTCCAGGTCTTTTTTCTCAGGAAACAACGTTGAACAAGCCAGCAGTATGCAATCCTTCACCATTTCTCCATCAGTATATGGCTTCATCTGTTTCATCAGTTCATGTGTGATTTTGTAGGATGCCTCTGTCGCTCTTTCACTCGTATTAGTGTGGAATACGTTTTTTTGAGCAGTTCGGTTCTGTTTGAGTCTCGCCAGCTTTTCCGCCCTCAGCTCTCCACCTTTCAGAAAGTCGGTGCTGAACTTCGGGTGTTTTGTGTCGTGATGGCGCTGCAAATTGGACCTTTTAAATTGTGAAATGACGTTGTCACAAAGCAGGCAGATGCATTTTCCCGAACCGGTGGAGACGAAGAAAAACTCGAGTTCCCAGTCCTCTTTAAATGTTCGATATTCCTCTTCATATTTTCTTTTCCTATATTCCTTTGCCATTTTTGCATAGTGCTGTAAGCTAGTTTTCCCAGTGTGACGGAGCATTTATCTCGCGCACCTGCAATCAGAGCGGGAAACCTGAAATCATTTGTGATTGGTTGTTCAGAGGGAGGGGGGAGGGGCGGCTTAATACACGTGACTTGTGAGTGATAATGAAATGTTGATGAATTCTGCTGACAATGTTTTTGTTTTTCGTTTTTTAAAGATTTTTTGAGATTTTTATTTTTTTTTAAGTGGGACTTAAAAGAGCCTCAACTAGTCTTAAAGGAGCCGCATGCGGCTCGCGAGCCGCGGGTTGAGTATCGCTGATCTAGACTATCAGTCTTACAGGCACAACGTTTAACCATATCTTTCTTATAGTCCACAAACGACAGTGTTAAAAGTACGAAAATCTGAGACACAGTCAATAGAGCGCTGTCATGAAAGTGTCGGAGCTTTGTCGGATCTGTTGTTGGCTCCGCTGTGATTGGCCAGTCTGCATTCTAGGGTGTGGCTTAGCGAAAGGCGAATTGGACGGATTGCGTTCTTTTTTGAAGAAAAATGGTCATAATTAGTTTCTTGTACTCAGCCCACTGAGAGTACAAATATGACCTCATTCTGGTTAAAACTGAATTCAGCTTCCTCAATAACCTCCGAAATCACTCCAAAACTGTCCGAATCGGACAAGAAATTGTTAAACTATTGCCCACATGAGCTATAATGCTAATTGATGCAACTTATGCTAAATGTGGAAATTGCCCAACATATATGCAGGTTAGCATCCGGCAGTTTCTAGGTGCTGGGAACCGTACTATACATTCCCAACAACAAACTTTGGGGTACTCTACATTTGTGGGTTCACTAAGCTGGCAACTATATGTTATAATGCATTATAATGAAATATAATTGCAGATTTCTATTGCTCCACAAAGGGTTGAGTAGTGCTTATGATTCTTATTTTCATGTTTATTTTTGATGTAGTGCCTCTTTCAGTTACCTGGTGAGAACTGTTGTGGTTATAAGATAAAGTTAACCTCCCTTTCACGCTATGTCGTTTTGGCCTCTGTCACTCTCTCTGGGTGTGTGTAAGTGTGCACATCTGACACCACCTCTGAGCTCAGGATTCAACTTTCAACTCTCAACCTGCCATCATCTCCAACCCTGAGTGCTGTTTACACAGCGCCTGTCAGAGAGGATTACAGCAAAGTAAGCACGAAACAGGGCCGACACAACCTCTCTGTGAATGTGATATGATCCTCAACACACACACACACACACACACACACACACACACACACACACACACACACACACACACAAAGCATGTCCTGCCCTGTGGCTCTGATTTTTCTCCCAGTGGTGTAGGGGTTAAGTCATGTGTGATATCCCTTCTGGCTAACACATGGCAGCACATAGGGATTGCCGGTCCCCCCACCCCTCACTGGCTCTTACCTAAGGCCACATCACTCACATGACACTGGCCGCTTGTTTAAATATAAACAGTTCATTCTCCTAAGTATGATTCAGGTTCCTTTGATCGGCCTGGGGAGTCGGGAGAAGCTGTCCTCTCGTGTGTGAGTCACTATTTCCATCAATGCTAATGAGCATGTCAGAAAACATATTCAACACAAAGCTGCCTCTCTTACTACCTGCACTGCTTTCCACTTTTCATACCAACAGTGCTTTCTATTATTATACCGAGTAGGTTGTCATATTTTATTGGACATATGTAAATATTTCTCTATATTTTAATGTTGTATTTTTATTTATTTATAGTCTTATATAACTTTTGCGGGGAGGGGTATTTTTCTTACAATTGATCTTTTTTGACTGTGTTTATGTATGTGCCATATTCACCAATTCCTGTGTGAACCTACTTGCTCTGATTAAGGTTAAATAATTGTAATCATATAGTAGGGGAGTCGGAGCTGGTGGCAGACACTTAGCTCCTTCCAGCTACATTTGTATTGATTTTAAGGTTTCTTGGTATAAACTGAGAAAGAACATTCAGTATATAATATGTCATTAAATAATGTGCATCATACTCTTAACTCTGGAAAATGTGCAAGTTAGAGTATATTTATTCACTGTATTTTCCACAGAAGAACTCTAGGACAGAAGTTGTCCTCTTGGAGGTCGCTGTAAAGCTTTGAGTGGAACTACTTACTGCACACCTCTAACAGTTTGTTTCATTCTGGTGACCTCACATAACTCGCAGCAGAGGTCTTACGATGTGGAACAGCTACAAGTGGCATGTAGAAGCCGAGTGAAGCAGCATCACACACACCTCTCTGTATAATGCAACACAGTTCAACAGCTCTACATGGACTGCCTCCACAACACCTCTGCCTCATCCTCCTGAAAGTGAAGGATGGGGATTTCATTAAATTCAGAACAATTACTGCCCTAAGGAAATCCAAGTTATATAAAAATAGGTTAAACACTATAACGACACAAGCCAAAAAAGATCATTATAATTACAAATGTATTAATATGAATATGAATGAGGTGATATATCAATGTGTAGCTTTTTTTGTAAACGTTTAGCCTAATCTTCTGAGGTGGAAAAGGTACTCAGATCTTGTACTTGAGTAAAAGTAGAAGTACTCAGATCTTGTACTTGAGTAAAAGTAGAAGTACTCAGATCTTGTACTTGAGTAAAAGTAGAAGTACTCAGATCTTGTACTTGAGTAATAGTAGAAGTACTCAGATCTTGTACTTGAGTAAAAGTAGAAGTAGTCAGATCTTGTTCTTGAGTAAAAGTAGAAGTACTCAGATCTTGTACTTGAGTAAAAGTAGAAGTACTCAGATCTTGTACTGGAGTAAAAGTAGAAGTACTCAGATCTTGTACTTGAGTAAAAGTAGAAGTACTCAGATCTTGTACTGGAGTAAAAGTAGAAGTACTCAGATCTTGTACTTGAGTAAAAATAGAAGTACTCAGATCTTGTACATGATTAAAAGTAGAAGTACTCAGATCTTGTACTTGAGTAAAAATAGAAGTACTCAGATCTTGTACATGATTAAAAGTAGAAGTACTCAGATATTGTACTCGAGTAAAAGTAGAATTACTCAGATCTTGTGCTTGAGTAAAAGAAGAAGTACTCAGGTCTTGTACTTGAGTCAAAGAAGAAGTACTCAGGTCTTGTACTTGAGTAAAAGTAGAAGTACTCAGGTCTTGTACTTGAGTAAAAGTAGAAGTACTCAGATCTTGTACTTGAGTAAAAGAAGAAGTACTCAGGTCTTGTACTTGAGTAAAAGTAGAAGTACTCAGATCTTGTACTTGAGTAAAAGAAGAAGTACTCAGGTCTTGTACTTGAGTAAAAGTAGAAGTACTCAGATCTTGTACTCAGGTCTTGTGCTTGAGTAAAAGTAGTACTCAGATCTTGTGCTTGAGTAAAAGTAGAAGTACTCAGATCTTCTACTTAATTAAAAGTAGAAGTACTCAGATCTTGTACTTAATTAAAAGTAGAAGTACTCAGATCTTGTACTCAGGTCTTGTGCTTGAGTAAAAGTACAAGTACTCAGATCTTGTTCTTGAGTAAAAGTAGAAGTACTCAGATCTTCTAATTGATTAAAAGTAGAAGTACTCAGGTGTTGTGCTTGAGTACAAGTAGAAGTACTCAGATGTTGTACTTGAGTAAAAGTAGAAGTACTCAGATCTTGTACTTGAGTAAAAGTAGAAGTACTCAGATCTTGTACTTGAGTAAAAGTAGAAGTACTCAGATCTTGTTTTTGAGTAAAAGTAGAAGTACTCAGATCTTGTTTTTGAGTACAAGAAGAAGTACTCAGATCTTGTACATGAGTAAAAGTAGAAGTACTCAGATCTTGTACTTGAGTAAAAGTAGAAGTACTCAGGTCTTGTACTTGAGTAAAAGTAGAAGTACTCAGATCTTGTACTTGAGTAAAGTAGAAGTACTCAGGTCTTGTACTTGAGTAAAGTAGAAGTACTCAGATCTTGTACTTGAGTAAAGTAGAAGTACCAGAGTGTAGGAATACTCTGTTGCAGTAAAAGTATTCTAAATGTTACTCCAGTAAAAGTAGAAAGTACTCTCATCTAAATGTACTTAAAGTAGCGACAGTAAAAGTAGTCATTGTTTGATTGGTCCATTTCAGAATAATATCTCTGATATGTTTTATAATGATTGATCATTAAAGTGTTCTCAGAGCTGGTAAAGGTGCAGCTAGTTTGAAGGGCTTTGTATACTGCAGGGTAGCTGCTGGATTTACTGCAGGTGAACTAAAGTCCGATTTAAGGGCTGATTATATTTACCATCATTAATCCAGATCTGTAAAGAAACTAAAGGGATTAAATACATGTAGTGGAGTAAAAGTACACCAGTTACCTCTGAACTGTAGTGGAGTAGAAGTACAAAGTAGTAAACAATGGAAATACTCAGGCAAAGTACAAGTACCACACAATTTTATTTTGTATAGTACTAAGAAAAAGTACTTATTTTACACATCTTTCTAATTCCATAAAGAAACACAATGATGGAAAAACAAAGTGTGACTGACTGGTACAGTATGAAGTAAGCGAGTGCAAGTGAAATTAAATCCAAAGGTGTAAATGTAAAAGTAAGACAGTCATCTGAGATCCAAAAAAACTAAAAGTATACGTGTTCTGATTTATAATCACTACAATGAGTGGAATAAATGTAACCAAACTAAACAAAGTGACCCCCCCCCCCCCCCCAAGGGCTTCTCTGGATGTGCCAGTACTGTAGAGCTGCCTCATAATGGAGCTGATACATTATAAAGCGTGTTGAACAGTGAGTGGAAGTGAGTGGTGTTCTTTAATGTGTTCCTGAGCTGTCAACGCCTCAGGAAACCGTTGATGTTGTCAGGGCTCTGACTCCTCCTCGGCGACAGGACAAATCGGTGTCGGTTTGATTCCCACTGCTTGGCGGAGGACTTGGCTTGAGTCTGAGCAAACCTGGCGTGTGCCAATGGTATCGCCATGCCAACTAAAAACTGAACCAGGAAGTCACAAAGAAATCATTCTTACAGTAAGAACTGGGTCATCTCGTGTTGTTTTTCACTTTTATGATGAATGGTTTTTAAAACAGCTTGTGAGTCATGATTGAATATGCATTAACTGACTCCAAATAAATGTTTTATTAACCGTTTTCCTCCTCAAGATAAACTAGTGTTTCTGCATTCTTCTTTCATGCTGTGTACCGATTGTAAAAGGTTAATAATACATTCATCAATTCATTTTGTGCATTTCTATATTATAAGTGGGCTTTAAAAGATTTAGAGAACATAGAGATACGGTGTGCTGTACAGACAGCTATAAAGGAAGTGTTTATAATTTCCACACATTACAAATAGCAATCAATAAATCCTAAGTATTCAAAATGCCTGCCCACGTGACACATCCCAACCTATCGTCCCGTCATGTCCTTGTTTTGTGCTTTATTTTGAAATGTTTTCCCTCTTGTTTCATGTTAAGCTTCACTTCCTGTCTGGGTTTCCCTCCTGTGCCTGATTGTGTCATTGTGTTCACCTGTTGCCCCTGTGTTTCTCCTCCCCCTTCCAGCTGTCTCTTGTGATTACCCATTTGTATTTAGTCCCTGTTTCCCTTTTGTCTGTTGTTCGGTCATCGTCTTTTCTCACCTGATCTTGTCCATGATACCTGCCTGTTCCTGTCGCCCTTGATGTGTCAAGCTAAGGGTTTTTGTCGTCCTGTGTTCCCCTTGCTTTGTGTTTTCGTCAACAGCTTTTGAATAAAGTTCGCTTTTTGTTTGGACCCCTGCCTGCCTCCCCTTGATTTACTGGACTTGGGTCCTGTTTCCCGAACCCTGACAGCACGACCGAACCAAAAATGTACCAAGCAGTACTTTTTGAGGATGCTTTTGTGGAGTTTTCCTACAACATTTTATATATTTATGGAGAGTGGAGGAGAGCAGGTTCTAAAGAGGCTCAGTATGCAGCTCTTTTTCGTGCACGCCGGGAATTGGCAGATAAGCCATGTTTAGAGAGCTCACTGCCGGACTATTTAAGGACATTTGTCACTTCCCCAGAAAGCCTGCACCCTGTCCTTAAACCTCGTGTCACAGCAGTGACGCTTCCTGCTCAAGCACCAACCAAGCCTCCTGCAGCCAAGCCTCCTGCAGCTACGCTTCCGGCTGAAGATTTGGCCCTAGCAACCGCGTGTGTGTGTGTGTGTGTGTGTGTGTGTGTGTGTGTGTGTGTGTGTGTGTGTGTGTGTGTGTGTGTGTGTGTGTGTGTGTGTGTGTGTGTGTGTGTGTGTGTGTGTGTGTGTGTGTGTGTGTGTGTGTGTCAGGATATCTGCAGAAGGGACTTACACAAACACACGTACACACACTATGATCAAAACAGCTCATATTTTCTCCAGTATGCATACATAGTGTAGTCTTGAGATGAAAGTGACTAAACAATTGTAATAACATATTATTCACACAGGATTTTAAAGGTCTCCTATTATGTCACCTCTCAGTGTTTACCACTAGAACAGTGACATTATATGTATTACGTATACAACAACTCTAAGTGTGTGTGTGTGTGTGTGTGTGTGTGTGTGTGTGTGTGTGTGTGTGTGTGTGTGTGTCTGTCTCTCTCCATCTCCTCCTCCTCATCACCAACCCGATCTGCAGCCACTTCAGCTGTAATCACCCTCACAATAAAGTATTCAGGAAGCCTGAAATCTAACTCTTCTCCAAGGCCCCCCCCATGCTATTATCCCTTTAAAGCTCACTACCCCTGCTCCAGCTCTCACCCGCCTCCCTAAAACTCCCCCCACACCCCTGGACTGGAAAAACTTCAGCTTTTGTTCATTTAGAATTTTGAAGAGGGCTGCTTCACTTTGACCGTGATGTATCACCGCGATCACCCCCACAGAGCCGGCTTAATGTGCACTTAGTATGCGGGCCAGGCCCTCATTAAAATGCAAAGTGTGTTCTGGGAAAAAAAAATAAAGGTTGCTGCGCCTTGGAACACGGAACTGTGATTTGCTGCTAAGCGGGGCCTCTCTCGGTACGATGATGTCTCAATCGGGGAGAACTCTGCAAAGTGTCCCAGGACTCGGCCTGAAGTGGAGCGGAAACACAACATAACAGGATGGGAAATGTTTCTGAATTATGCAACTTGGAACAGAAGAGCGTTGTTACACTTTAAGCCGTGGATAATGCCTGTGTCTCTCTCTCATGTAACCCTCTCACTCTCTCTCTCACACACACACACACACACACACACTCGCTTTTATTCTCTTTGTTTTTTTACTTATTTACAGAGTGCGATCCTCTCCCCGCCGGTCCCACTGTGTTATATATGCAGGGGAATGCTGTCGTGTCGAGTGCTCTCATCCACAAAGTGCACCGGGCCTAAATGTGATGCTAATAGCAGCAGAGCGGACCATTTAGTGAACACAAAGCATTTGCTTTGGTGATTTATTAAAACACAGAGCCGTCACAACGCGGGGCTGTTCATTCAGTGTGTGGGAGCCGTGCAGATCCCCCCTCTCTTCATCCTGTCTGGTGGCCAAACACACAGACACCTCAAGAACCTTGCAGCAATATTCAGATTTTTCTTGTAGTCAGAAAATCTCATGTGCATCAAAGCCTATATTATAGCTCTGTCACAAAGAGTTCCATTGTTATAGATAAAATTATTAAAAATCATCAGTTGCTAGGTGGGCTGTGCTCTGGAATTTCTCTACGAGGGAAGGAGTCCAAACAAATGAGTAAGGTTATAATAAAGCTGATTTATTTCCAGTTGTGATATAGAATACAATACTCAATTGAGGTCCCTGAAATAGGTGATCCACAGACTGCAAGCATGTACTGCCTTTCATTACCTTCCAGATCCCTGACATATGACATCACACAATATTTATACTCTTTGGAGAAGAGGGCAGTCTCTTTTGACAAGATATATGTGTATGTTTGAGTGTGGTGCCAGTAGGTTTCTGGATGGAGCACAGGCAGAGTCCTCGCCTCTTGGCTTCACGAGTTCCGGGTGTCCATCATATCATCTAATCCTTCTCTACTCCATCATATCTTTCCTGTCACGTGCAGTACCCAGGTGCCTGACACCACTACCTCCTTCTGTCCCTCTCTCGGGCCTCTCTGCCCGCTCCCACAATGTGGAATGTTCCGTTGATGTTCACTGTGAATAAAGTAGCAGAATGCAGGTCCTTTCTTATGTTTAGCTCACTATTAACTCTGTCTTGAAGCTCACTTCTCTTCATAGTTTGAAACCCTCTCTGGTAGCATTTATACATAAGTACATGTCATTATGAGCAAGCAATACAAATTCAATAATATCCTTCAGGTGACATGTCCCCCTATTCTACCCCGCAGTGACAGAGAGCATCATCAGGTCCCAGCCTGTGGTCCCCTCACAGTGCAACTGAAATCATACAGATTGATGTGGGTGAAAAAACATCCACCCCCCAACATTTATGAGCAGTCACCCCCCCCCCCCCACATTCTCCACCACAGCTCCAGCTCCTAGCTTCTGGTGGGAGGTTCAGGGTTCCTCAAAGCAGGCTCACAAACTCTCCTTCCTGCCAGAGTCCCTTCAGCTTTCCAACAAACACATGAAACGTGTTCTTTAAATGTCTGCTGTGAGGGGGGTGCAGAAGGTCGCCATTCTCAGTAAGTCGTCTGTGTTAACGTGTATGTGCAAACTGTGTACAAATACATAAGTCATGGGGAGTATGATATATTTGATCATGTTCTAGGTGCTGTTAATGATTTTGTATTATTTATGGGACTGCAGGACAGAGTTCAAAACAAATGTCCTTATGACAATAAACTGTATCATATCATATAACCATTAACCCACATCTGCCGAAGAACACAGTCCCTGTCAAAACACTGTCAGAAAGTATTGAAACACACATTGTGGGTTTGGTCTGTGTTTAAGATTTATGTTTACTATAAGAGATAGATTTGGTCCATTACATCTACAGCTCTGGAAAAAATGAAGAGACCATTCCTAACTTCTCTTCAATCTCTACATGTATGGCAACCAGTCCAGTGTCTGTTGAATTCCAACACAGAGAAAAATTAGTTTAGAGAATACAATAAAATAAAAGAAACAAGTATTTAAGTCAAAGACAAACCTATAAATATAAAACAAGAGAAAATTGTAATGCTGAAGTGGTCTCTTAATTTTTTCCACGGCTGTATATGTGAAAAACATCTACCTGAAGCCAATATAAAAATACAATGTCTTCATCAATGTCATTAAACAATTATGTGTTTCCTTACACTCCTCCACATGTTGGGGTACATAATATTACCTCATCTACAATGCTTTTTGTTTAATTACCTTAGTGACGTGTGTATGCAGATGTTGACCACCATTCAATAACACAGGAGTCAGTAAATCAGAGTACATTGATCTATCAATGAATCTGAGTGACTCTTACATTATCTGCTGCCCACAGCCCACACTGCTTTATAGTATGAAGGCTCCCTCACTTCATAAAATCCCTGCAGCCTGTGAAGGCAGCATGAATGATATGTTGATAATATATATGTTAATAATTATGTTGATAAATCTGCAGCCTCTGAGCTGTTTACACTCGCTCACTGTGTTCACCTTCATTATACTGGCTGAAACACAGCAGTGTGACCACAAACACACACACACACACACACACACACACACACACACACACACACACACACACACACACACACACACACACACACACACACACACACACACACACACACACACACACACACACACACACACACACACACACACTGCTAGCTCATTACTCCATACTCTGCTTTAACATTAATGAGACGTCCAGTTAGGTTGCACAATGGCATTTTATTGTCATGTTTAGTAGTGTATCATGTTTTATTTTGCAAGCTAATCAAAGGTTGTTGTCCAACATAAATACATAAATCATGTGACAGATCAGTTCACAAACACAAGGGATTTGTTGGTTTGAGAAAACCAACAAATCACCAAATAATTTCTTCATTTCAGTTCTTCTACTTGACTTGGTGGATAGTAAAAAAGTACAGTCCTTAAGTAAATGTTTTAGGTACTCGACATTACCTGAGTATTCTCTGTGTATGGCACTAGTTACTTCTACTCCAATACATTTTAGAAGCCAATAATGCACTTTTTACTCCACACATTTATCTGACAGCTTTTAGCTACTATATACATTTTTGTTTAGATTATTAGCAAATACACACTATAAATCAATTATTAAATAAACTTTGACATACATTTATAGCTTAAGATATCTAGCAGCAGTATATAAAGTTTTTAAAATGAGCAAAACCAATAATCCTGATAGTACCCCAGTTACTCAATATAGAAACGTTTCTGAAATGGGCCAGCACAAATACAGAGTACTTCAAGCATATTTTAATGCCAAAACTTTTGTACTTTTACTAAAGTAAGATTTAGAATGCAGGACTTTTACTTGCAACAAAGTATTTTAAAAGTGTAGTATTGCTACTTTAATTTGAATAACAAATCTGACTACTTCTTCCTCCTCTGCTGAAATCATTCTCCACATGTCTTTGGGGCAAGTTTTGTGGGGATGAGTGTTCATGTGGCGCATTCTGAAACATGTTCTTAGTCGCAGCCTGTGATCGGCTCAGGCTCTTTATTCATCTCCAAACATGTACATCTCTATTCATATCATTAGCTCTCCTGCATGACGTGCACTTGCATATTCACTTCATCCATATTAACTGAACAGGAGGATTCTATTTCCATCCCTTCATGTCACAAAGGACAGTTCATGCAGATGGCTTGAGTTTAGGACTGGACTCCAAATGTTAGATTGCATATCCCAAAACAACCTTGAATAGAAAAACTAAATGAAATAAAGAACATATTTTTCTACGCACAAACCTCATGTTGAAAAAATACAACTAGCTCCTCGAATAAATAAACACAAGCAAATTAGGAATTCATCAAGTTGACATTAAGTTTAGATGCATCATAAATAAGCAGAGAGCAAAGCTAGTTTCCACACTCACGAATATCTCCAGCCTATAAGGATCAAAACAAACACATGTCACAGTTATCTCGTTAAATATATGCTGTTTAACTGAAATACAACAGATACTGTAACAGCTTCCACTTCCTGTCCAGTTCTTTGTGGACAGATTTTTTGCTAAATACTAATGGACGGTATGTTTATCCTCCGTCCGGCTTCATGTGAAGTTATTGAATGATTGTTATCACATTGGAATGACAGTTTAAGGAGATTAAAAACAGATCTTTTGGAGATTTCATTTAAAGTTGAAGGTTGCTGGTGTTCGGAAGACATATTCCTGGAATATTTCTAAAAACACATTGTGTATTTTTATCACAAGCAAACAGTATAGCTCAGTTTTGTAAAGCTTTTATAGAAGAAGCGTACAACTTTGTCTTGATGGACTATTATTATAATTATACTGCGTTGCTCTTTAAAAGCGTTACTTCATATGATGCATATGTTAATGTGTTTCCCGTATTACTGTTTTTAGCGTTTTTTAGCTTTGAATTATATTTACTGATGGCGTATATTTTTATTAATTTTTCTACCATTTTCACTTTTCACAATTTGTAATGTTTACTATACTTATTATTATTATTATTATTTCTATTGTTTATTTATTCATTAGTGTACTTTTTCCCATCAGCAGCCCTTGGACAGATTTGTGAGTCCTCTGTGTATCTTTGTTTTCATTACTTTATCATGTATATACTATGATATGATTTATTTCACCAGCTTGTGTTTGCCAATGTTCTCAACATGCAGGCTCTGAGCTGTTCTGTGATTTCTATGCTTGTATAGAAAGTGTTGTTCGTATTCTTATAAAGGGGGTGCCATGGCAACACATTAATATATATTGCAAGACAGATCAATATGATGTATAGGAGGCCGTGTTTGATGCTGAGCTCTGTGATCTCTCAGGATAACACACACACACACACCCTATGAAGAGTGCATTCACATACATTCATGTGTTCATGTAGCCCCGAAGAGATGAGTTCAATCGTGGTTTTAAATAACAATGGAAGGCACAATGTATAAATACGTGACAAAAAACATAGCAAAGCCTTTGTGAGAAATAGTTCAATATTGTCCTTTTGCTTTCTTTTTCCAGACAAATGGTGTGTGACGTTTCATGTGTAGACACTGTGCCCGCTCATGCAAAATAAATTCATGCATATTTAAACGGGATGCAAATGAGAGTGCATGATGAACAGGGCTTTTAGCTTGAAATTTAATTACAAGTGTAGTCCCCTTTGCAAATGAGTTTACTTTCCCTCTCAGTCTGTCTCTTTCTTTTTCCCTTTTGCTCGCTTTCACTTTGCATGTCCCCTGCAACCCATTATGCGGGTCCATGTCATGAATTCCAAATCTCTGGCGTGACAGCTCGAGAAAAAAAAAAAACCTGCCTTTTCAAACACCCATCTCATATTTTATACAACAAAGTGGCTGTTGTTTGCAGAGAGGGAGAGTGGGAGGGACGGGCTCGGGCTGTCGCTGCCGTCTACTTCTTCTGCTTTTGTTTCTAACATTTCCAAGAACTCAAGCTGCAGGTTTTATATTTTGGTGATGTTACTCACCTCTGTCCAGAGACAGGGGGGACGGCTTGTCAGCCACTTGCATTGATTCTCATTCCTGGAGTAGCTCGGATGTGATCGCCCTCCCTCTCTCCTGTGGCCTGGTTTCTCAGCAACACTTATACCGTGTGACTGCTCATTACCACGTTCTAATGCAGGGAACTTGACCCCCGAGGAGAGGTCAAGGACTCTCCAAAGTCCACCAAGCGCTCCCTTTTTTAGCTCCTCTACTTTTCCCTCCTTCACTGACTCCCACGTTTTTGTCCTCCAGCTTCTCTGCAACTTCTACTCTCCCCCATTAAAGTGTTTTTCAGAGACCTGTGCCACCGGAGAGCCTGACCGAATCAAATCCTTTGCCGACTTTTCTGTGGTATTCATTGCACGTTAAAACAATAGAACAATAGAGTGGTCATAAAAGTGAATGCGATTCTTATTTAGGACACAGTCAATTTACATTTGTGTGCTTCTTAATGGGATTGGACGACCAGTTAGAGCCTTTGAAATGTTGAGATGCTGCTCACTGTATCTTCTCCACAGTGAGAGGAGCCTCGTAAATATCCCTTAATCACATTCCCGCTTGGAAAGGGTAGAGCGACAGCTCTCTGGTCCCAGTGAGAAATCTCCCACAAGTCCATTCCAGTGAAGGGGTCAGTGTGGTAAAGGGTGGGGTTTGGCAGTGGGCGATCAATACAAAAAATATAAATCAGTGGCTTGATAGCTTAATGTTTGTGGTGGTCACCATTCATAATACTAAACCAAGTGTTTTCATTTACATTTTATATAAGGTTATCCTCTGTTTTCAGCCGTCTATATTCAGTTAATATAGTCAAACATTAGGGTAATTTAGCCAAAAAACCCTTTTATTTTTTCCAAAATATCCACACAAAAAAAACACGCGGTTCAAGTAGATCTCAATGCCTCTCTGTTGGCGACTCAATACTAATGTCCACATTTTGCCCACCCACACATTTCACCTCTGTTCCAGTTATCATCCAGCGCTCCCACTCCAATCAAGCATCTGCGTCTTCACTCCCTCTTTCTTCGATGTGACACCACACTGGAGTGACCTACCCCTCCTGATTCACAGGTTATTATTCCTAACCCCATGATGAATGCCAGTATTGGTGTTTTATCGTGGTACTTTTTTGTTGTATTTATTTCCTTCCATGCATCATTAAGACAAATATGTACATTTTAGAAAAGATTGTAGTCCATTGAAAATTCAGAATGTGCCAACAGACAAAATGTATATGGGGACAGTGGGACAATGTTTGATATTACACTGAAAAACCTTGACTTTAATTAAATGTTTTATGTCAACAGATTTCACATAAATGTATTAGCTTAGTTGAAAGCAATAATATCAAATGTAAATACAATTTATTAGGTTCAACTTAATATTATTGCTTTCAAATAACCTAATACAGTTGTGTGAAATCTGTTGACCTTTAATTAAAGTCAGCGTTTCAGTTTTTTCAGTGTACCATGTGATTCAGAGTCTCAATAGCCCTCTCTAAATGAAAAGTAAAAAACCTGGAAAGATTTTGGTTTAAATCAGAAAACTGAAGCACATTTCTAAGAGGATGTGTCATCAAAGCTCAACTCAGATCATAACATTCAATTTAGAACAGAGAGAGAAAAACCCCGACATGACGGGGCGACAGCCTTGTGATGATAGAGAGAAATCATAAATGATATATGTATGGTTACAATATTCTCTGCAGCTCAACTGCCTAAGTGTTGATGCTAGTCTTTCAGCGGCTACAGCGGTCACTGGTGTGAGAATAAATCAATATATTGAAACGGAACATTAAATGATATAATTCACTGTTTCCCGACAGACCAGATTTTGAACTTCCGGTCGTACCGGATGTTATTGTTTTTAGCCTCAGTTAGCATGTAGCTAATAATGTATCGTTTATATGAGTAGAGGGAGAATGACGCGTGGAGTTACATACTAAACACACTGCCTCTAACTCTCACTCATTGACGCTGCAATAATACTATTACGTGTTTAATAATCTATAAACCTCAGAAGGATTGTATCATAGAATATCATAAACAGAGACGTCATGAGAAGCCTAAGCAGAACGTGCCTTGGACCCGCCTCCGTCCACGTCAGCCAATAGAAGAAGCCAGAAGAAGATGACGAAGTCTCTTGATTCTTTTTTAGAATTTAGAACCCTAACACTGGCTAAGCAATGTTGTCGTCATAAAGTCGCAAGTATGAACCTTCTGAATTTCGATCCTGACTAACATGTTGTGCATATTTCAGCCGTTTACGAGTATCATTATAAATAGTCAATGTAATGTACTTTCCATAAACAGCCACTGCATTAATGATTAAATCCTTCCGTGGAGAAATTCTCAATCCACAGCAGATGTTTTTATCAACTAATTCTTGATACGGCTACACAGAGCTTTTAGTTGAATTTCTCACAAGAAACTCAGAAGTCAGATTAAAACAAATCTCTAAATGTCGAGCAAACCAAAGGACAGCAGTGTGTGTGTCTGCTGCAGGATGATGTGTACAGGGTTGTTCCATGCAGATAGGGAACTCTATTATGCAACTCACAGAGAACCTTATTCATCTCTCAATGAACTGGAATATTTATACAAGAAGAATTTAATTTAATAATGAAAAGGCTTTCAGCTGCAAATTAAACAGCACTCCATCTTTAAAAGGCATTCGGCTAACTTGTTTCATTTATTAAACACAATTTGACCCAGACTCTCAGCAACTCTCAGTGTTTAGCACTCAGGCAAATATTGACAGAGGGGAGCTGAATTAATCTAAGGGGGCCGTCAGAAACTCTCTTCCCAAACAGCCTGTTTCAGGAGCTTTAACGAGGAGGATGTCAATTAAGGGATTTGTTATGAGGAGTCAGGTAATACACAGTAAACCCCATGAACCTGTTTAACTGCTCAGAACTCCTCCATTTTCTGGAGAGCAGATTTGTCAGTTTCCGCTCTCTAACCATATTGTCAGTGGAAGTACTTCCCAACGGTTTCTGCTGTTTGCAGAAAGACCTGGGGCGTCATTTATATAACTGCGTAGGATTCATGTGAAAGATGGCTTACGTAGGTAAAAAGTAAGTACTAACCCACAAAAATATTCAGATTTATAAAACACTGCATGCACGTCCTACGCTGGCTTCCGTTTATAAATCACACAAAAATGCGTCACAGCTTTTGCGGACTTCACGTACGGCCCATGTTTGCCTAGAAATAGTCAAAGGCAGGGGTGTAGTGGGCGTTGGACGCGGGGGTACGCCGTCCACCCACTTCTCCCGACGTGATATATAAAAAAATAATAAATATAAAATAGCTTAGGCTACAACTAAAAAAAAAATTAAAAAAATAGCTTACAACTCAAATGTCAATCCGGAGATATTGGCAATGGTGAGAACAACCTACATAGGCTACATAAGACATCCCCAGTATCTGTCCGTGACCTATATTGGCTACGACATGAACATAACATGAACATTCGATAATCGTCATCAACCTGAGACTTAAAACAAGACAAAAAAAAAACAACGAGAACGTGGATGTGATGTGTAGCCTATTTTGATTTCAGTGTGGTTAGTGTAGTTATTAAAATGTCAAATCGACAGAAAAGTATTGATTTTTATTTTCGGAAAGATGTCAGCGATGAAATTCAGGAGCCAGAGACGTTGACTGAGCCACAAGCCAGCACCACCACCGAAGTTCCCACATCTTCTGCTAATGCTAGCGCGGAGGCGGTGGGGAGCTCCCATATTTCTATGGGGAGCTCCGACAGCTCACCGTTCGCGATCTGGACTGAGGAGATGTGAAAGAGAAAAAAGGAGGCCTATCCCTGGATCGACGCAAAGGACGGGAAACTGGGCTGCAAACAAACAATAATCTATATGACACCTGTGTGTGTGTGTGTGTGTGTGTGTGTGTGTGTGTGTGTGTGTGTGTGTGTGTGTGTGTGTGTGTGTGTGTGTGTGTGTGTGTGTGTTTGGGGGGTGACGTCACAAATAGCGTACCCTCACTTAAAAAATCCCCACTACACCACTGGTCAAAGGCATGCCCTGTATGAATATTAATTTAGACTGACTGCAGGAAGAAGAAGATCGCATGCAGGAAATGCCGACAGAAATGCTGAAAAAAAAACATTCACACCGAGTAAGACTTTGGTTCATGTTGGGGAGGAGCAGAAAATTGAATCATATTGTTGCCCCACACAGGCTAAGTGTTTGTGCCACAGGCCAGGGAAAGGGGACAACGCACCCCCTTGATGAGAAACTGTCAGAAATGATCGGGCAATCCATCTGGAGTGAAGTCGCAACTGGGGTAGGGTGTCTGTTACAGGTGGGCCAGACACACAGGATAACTCAGATGTAACGTAAAGTTCTTCCCTTTTTAGAAATGATAGTAAACCAAATGCAATCTAGCACATGTACAAACAGTTGGGACTTTTTAACAATTTTTTTATTTGGTGGTTCGTGCTCTGGCTGTCAATCAGCGCAGCGTCTCCACTGCAACCCTGTGCACCCCCCCCACACACACACACACACACACACACCTCCCCCCAAGTTTGTTATGTAAAGTAATATCATTAAGTTGAACCTAATATTTTTTTATTTTAACTTAATATTATTGCTTTTAACTTACCGAATACAGTTATGTGTAATTTGTTGACATAAAACATCATGAAAAGACAGTTTTTTCAGTGTACACTTAAATCAAATATTGTAATGTTTACTCCACCTTATTACATAGTCAATAGATACAGTTTCTAGTTGTTTTGCAGATTGAGGGTCTCTAACTCAAACAGCTTTAACGAGGAGCAGTGTTGGGGGGGTTACTCAAAGAAAGTATTGCCTTATTTTACTTTGTTACTCACTGCTTACGTATTTAGTTACACTACTAGTTACATTACTTTTGGACCACTCTGTTACATGACCTGAGATGTACCATAAATCATAGACGAATAACAATATAAAGTTAAACCTCATTTATGCCCAGATCAGCACCAGCCCTTAATCTGAGGACAGTGCTGTGCTGTCAGAACATCATGTTTCTGTAGCTCAGTTTCCATCAGAACTCTGGTCCGGGTAGCTTCAAAAGTCTTCTGTCTGATGGCGGCCGCCCACCTGTTACCTGTATGCTGCTCAATATCCCCTCCACCATGTACGCTGCTACAGGCCTGTTTATCTCTGCTATGGGACCCTGACATTCCTGCTCCGTCTCCTCATCCATGACTGATGCGCTGGCAAAAAGGGACATTGGATTTATCTTTCTCTCCCGTTATGCAGATAGCCGAAAACCGTAAAAGTTAAAGTTAAGCAGGAAATGATCTTGTTACTAGCGTTAGCTAGTAACAAGATCATTTCCTGCTTAGTCACTGTAATGTACAGAGAGATGTAATCTGATTACTGTAATGTGTTACTTTGTAGCGCCGCTGACGAGGAGGTTTAGGTGATTCAATTAGGTGATTTGTGGTGAGCAGTCAGGTAACTCAGTAAACCTCATGAACCTGTTTAATAGCTCATAACTCCTCCACCTCCCGCTGCATAACAACTCTCTCCTCCACAGTCATTAACACTGCATTACCTAAACTGGAACATGGATCCATCAGCACCCCCCCGCTACATCATGTTCTCGGTCTGAGTGTCGACCGCTCCACATGCGTTCCCGCATGTCATTTATCTTTAACTCATTTACTCTAACAGTCTCATTTCTGCCTCCCCCTCCTCACCCACACATCTCAAATATCATAGAGTCCTAATTAATATTGCTGCTTAATTAAACACTCATATTTAAGGAATGGTGCAGGGGGTGGAGGGGGGGGGCGGATGCTCTCATTAATTGTCTTGGTCATTAGCTTTTTCTATCTGTCAGTGCATCTGGCTGTGATGAACTCCCATTAATGTAGAGCCTATCTCTGTTTAGAAAAGACTGTTAAATAGTGTGAGGCGTCTGGAGCGGGACCAGTCCAAACCAGCCAGGGGGTGATGGAGAATGTGAACGGTTGTTCCTTTACAAATACAAGTGTTCAAGGAACAGGTATGACGTTCTGTGCTTTTGAGAAATGCAAACATTGAGTTTTAAATGAATAAAAAAGCTCTGGAAGTCATGTAAAGCATACTGTAATAAGACGGCATGTGGTAGAGAGAATGCACAAATAAAAGGTTTAGAGTAAATAGCAGGTGAATGATGATGACCATGCTACTTTGTTAACTATTTACGAACTGGAAACCCTCTATTGAATGAAAAAACCTAAAGAAATGTTTGATTTGATCCAGTTATTAGCAAATGCACAATAAAGTATTTGCATTGATTGTTAACATGTCTGACAGATTTACAAAGAGTGCATCAGTGGTTCTCCACGTGGGGGAGAACGTATGTTCTGGTGGTTTATGGCTGTTGAGAATGGCTGTTGTATTACATTCCCTCTACCCGTGCTTTAAGTCTACTTAAAATAGATTGATTAGAGTTGTATTTGTGGAAGTCAGAAAGGGTAATGTCACAAAACTGCATCAAAGTGGACAAAGAAAAGAATGAACATGGTCCTGATTATTCCTGGGGGTTCTGACTCATAAAGTGAACCACTGGTTTGGATTCCAAATGATTTAGGGCCGTTACTAATCCAGAGAGAGAACAATGTTTTTTGAATACATATTGATTAAATATTCTGAGGAAAATCATGTCCTCATTATTTTTAATTGGCAAGGTAGATACAAAAGGAGCTTCAATCAAGTCTCAGGAGAGCTTCTTTGAAAGGGCTCACATAGTTTAGAATCATTTTAGCATTTCTCAGCAATTATTTAGAGAAACACGGTATTAAGATAATGTAGGACTGTTTTTTCGTCATTATCAGCTACCATGTTACCTGTGAATTCTGTAAACCATATGTGCAGTGTGTGTGTGGTATCATGTGTCTTCAGCGGTTCTGTGAGTTCAGCACTCTGAGGTTCACCTGTTGTCTCATCACTTTGCATAATGTGTTCCTGTGACCTTAAAACAAGGTACTTATGAAATCAGTATTGGCATAAATATTGATAATGTCTCATTCAGATGCTGTTCTTCAAACATTATATTGTAATTACGGCTGACAATCAGTATTGATGTCCTGGTGTGGTGCTGCACCGTGGTAATGCGATTTGAAGCCAAGCGGAAGAGAAGGGGAATCAAATCACCGAGTGAAACAGGAAGCCGGGGGCTAACGGGGGGCAGAGACACCTGAGCTCTGCAGCAGCGCCTGCACATACATCCTGCCCGTAGGACCACACCAGTGCTCAGCCTCTCATAACTACATTTAGAAACAGGAAACAGTCAAGTCTATTTGGCCCATAAAAGCTGATTATTATTCGACCTGACTAAACTATAATACTGCTAGAAGCTGACCATTAATCTTTTCTTTTCTGCATGAAAACACTGGTTGCTACTCATTTGATTATAGTACTTAGACCAACCTCAACATTATGTAATGCTGACTTTGCAAATCGAATTGAACTCAAAACGAAATTGCAAAAAACAACATTGTGTTCCCTGTTTCAGCTTGCTCTGAAACACGGTGAACTCATGCAAGTTTCAAGTGCATTCTTCTTTCTTTAAGCACTTTAAAACATTATGAACAACAATTCATGTGCTGTAATACATATTTAATTTCAGTTAAAAGGGAAAATTCTGCTTTGGTTCTGTCTCAAATATGGGTATATGAGGATTTATACAAGGAACTGCATCAATTAAGATGCTTAGAACAGATGGATCTTGTTTTAGTTCACTTTTTAACCGTAACTTTAACATCGCAATAGTTTAGGCTGTTTGCAAACAGAGGAGAACTGTTCCAAACATTTTAAAACATAAAACCTCATGTCCAGTTTACCATTAAGGTCAACCTGTACATGCTCCACATCGTGAACCTGTTTCTCTTTGGACAACATTTTAGCAAGAATCTCAGGACCACAAGACACTAGGTTTCTCATTTTCAAATATTAGCATAATGCTTTCCAAATCAAATGTCCGAAAGTCTGCTGAGCACAGTCACGTTGCATGAGTGTAAATCTTCTTTTTGTGAAATCTCCCGACCCATGACCTTTGTTTGGGTGTTAACACCAGGGCAAACACATTACTTTTACACAAATTCTAACAAACATTCACTGGTAAAGCTGTGAGAAATGTAGGTTTTTTCTCCTTCCACATCCAGCTGTTACTGAGCATCATTATCATTCATCACAGTCGTGTTTGTGTCCACGTTATGAATAAAAGTACAGGAGCTGCAGATCGCTCCACTTGGTCCACCAGCTTTGAACAGAAATGCCTGCAAAGATGACAAAATATGTAATGATTTTCTTCCCATTTTCAGAAACACACAAGTAAGCTGGGTTGAAGAGAAAAAAAATGGTCATGCTTCTGATCTTGAAAATTGGCTGTCTAAATAAACTGAGAAATGAGACAAAAGTCTCTTAGAAAATGTGAGCTGCTCTTCATTAAAAGTCATGAATTAATTACCAAACATTTTCTGACCATAGACACTCTGCCAGGAGGATAAAGGAATGTACTTTTTCTGGAATCCCATGACGTTTGTTTTAGTGTCACCACGAGGGCAAAGTAATTATTGCACACACCCTGCTCTGGTGAGTTCCAGCTGTAACTGAGCGGCATTATCATTCATCACGAGCCATGCGTGTGTCCATGTTATGAATAAAAGTACAATAAAGCCTAAAGCCCCCCCCCCCACACATACACTTTGTTCACCAGCTTCAAGCAAGTAGTGGTCTGTACGATAAATGTTGTAAGGATGCCAATTTAATAATCCTCAAGAGGCACCAAAAATATTCAAAGAAATTATCTGTTTTTATTAAATAATATAATTTCATTTGTGTTTAAAGCAACGTCAGGGAATCAATCTTTGAAAGAAAATAATAGACAGCCACCTGAGCAGTGCCTGCATGGCTACTGCATTGGACTGGACAGAAACCTTGTGTGTGCTTGTGTGTGTGTGTGTGTGTGTTTATGTGTCCTGCCCCATCTTCCTGCTAATGAGAACACACACTCTAAAACGCATTCCTTCTTCAAATTCCCCCCCACACACACACACACACACACACACACACACACACACACACACAGCTGCTGGAATACAGGTTATTCCTCCCCCAGCGCTCTGCAATTGTCTATTTTCTATCAAGCTGTCAATAGCAGGCCGGCAGAGCTCGATGAGGAACAGGCACAGAGACAGGCCACTTTCATTTTATCAGTCAATCGATTGAGTCTCAAACGGCTGTCACGCCTGTCCCCACGCTCGGCCTTCTCTATCACTTTCTGCTCACTCTTTCACTATTTATCCATCAAACCCCCTCAGCTGCTTTTAGTCTGATGCTTGTTTATTCTTTCCTGGCTCAGTCCGTCACTCCTTCTTTTGTTTGCTCAGTTGAACTTTCTGCCTCTGCCTCAAACATGGGGAAAAGCAAACACACACACACAAAGAAACACAACGATTGAGACAGAGTTTTCATTGTTGGTGGAGCAGGTGAGTGACACTGCATCAGTGAGGAAAGCGGCTGCTGATGACTTGATGAGGCTGTTGATTTCCCATACACAGCGCTCCTCCACACACACACTTTATTTATTATACATGTAGAGGCCAACGCTTTAAGCCAATAGGGATCAGTTTTGTATATGTATATGACGATGTTACCAGAGGCATCATCATATCATTCTTTTACCAAAAATGAGTCAGTAATATGTTTTTGTTCTTTAAAGGAGTGAGATGAGAAGGTATGCATCAGTGTTGAGTACAGAACTAAAGTTCTCAATATCACTGCCATCACCTGAAAAATGAATAATTAACGTGATGTACCCCATTTTTCTTTTCATGTACTCAAATATTTTTGTTTTTTGGCAGGTAAAGTGATGGTTCTCTTTTTCAGTTGGGGGGGGGTGGTAGGTTCTTGCAGTCTTGTCTCTACATAGGGTACATCCCATGTCTCTTAACTTGCATCACTTGCGTCTTTTCCATGCGTCTTTTCCATGAGTCCCTCCCACCAGGGATAGCCTACACGGAGAGACGCAAGGAAACCACGTGAAGAGAGGAAGTAAGGAAATTAGCTTTAAGAGCAATGGGACGTCCTTTCCTGGGAGCGCCACGTGAAGCGACGTCCGTTTGTTTACTGAAGTTAATGTTAGCAGATGTGCTAACAAGCTTAAGCAAAGTAACGTATTGACAGTTTCTAGGTAAAACATAATAACGTTCAAAATCCGCATCATTTCCTGTTTCACTTCTCGCGTGTATTTGTGAGAAAATGCAGTTTGGAGACCAGACAGACTCCTTGGGATTTTTCCTGGTGACAGATCGTGTAGAGCAGTGGTAACCAACCTTTTCAAGCCCAAGATCACTTTTTATTCCAAATTGTAAACTTTGAGATCTACCAATCCGATATCTTCCAAAAAACCCACTTAGGAGTAAGACTGTTCATCTCATATTTATTTTTGCAATCAATTTCTGTTACAACAGGCTGAATGTACATGCATACATACACACAAAGAAAAACACAGTTATGCACAGTATCTGCTCAATGCACAATATTCATATTTACGGAAGGCATATCTTTTCAATACAAACTATTCACAGTATCTGTTCAATACAAACTATCCTCACGAGAGACCAAAAGTCCTGGTCTCTTGCTCTGGCCTTCAATTCAATGTCGCTTTGCCTTTCAATAATCTCCATGTCAACGCCCATAGGTAATGTAAACACCTCTTGCATTTTTACTGACAGCTGTTCAATGTCAATGCTGAGGAAAGTGTTTGATACAAAACCAACTACTTGCCCCATGTCTTGTACCTCCACAAATCGAGCGCCAAATTCTGAGGTCAGTTTGTTCAAATGGGTGCAGAATTGTTCAGGACGAAAAGCGGTTTTGTCTGTGAGGTGTTGACACCTTTTCAAGATTTGGGCTGTGTGTCAGCCTCACATGTCTTAACTGAGTGGTCCACAAACTGAGCTTCACTTTGAATGCCTCCACTGCGCTAATCATGTGACCAAGCTCTCGGTCTCTACCTTGCAATTCTCGATTAAGGTTATTGAGTTTTGCGGTCAGATCGGTAAGGAACCCCAACTCCAATAACCAAGTATCGTCGGACAGCTGCTCATACTCCTGTTCCTCGACTTCAGAAAAAACTGATGATCTCTGGCAGCAAATCCAGAAAACGCTGGAGCATCTTGCCCCAACTGAGCCACCTTACATCTGCGTGAAGGATCAAATCTCCATATGCAGAGTTTAGTTCGTCCTATGAAGACTTAAATAGACGGTGCTGAAGCGCTCTTGCGCAAATTTAATTGACTATTTTATCAACAACATTCATTACATGTGACATGTCAATTGCTTTAGCTGCCAATGCCTGTTGATGTATCACACATTGATAGTTTACAAATGGTGGAAAGTCTGGGTCTTTTCTGCACAACGTGACGAATCCTGAACGAACACCGATCATCGCCGGTGCCCCATCGGTTGTGAAGCACACTATTTTATGAATGGGAATCTTGTACTCACGCACAAAGTCCTTGAATGCCTTGTACACGTCCTCACCCCTGGTTCTTTCTTTCAATTGGATAAGGGCCAGAAAGTCCTCCTTGACAGTAAAATCCGTGAAAACCATTCGGACAAACACACTTAGCTGGGCTGAGTCTGTGGCGTCGCTAGACTCGTCAAATTGAATTGAAAAGTTTTCCGAGAAAGATAAGTCTTTTAATACTTGCTGGGATACATCTTCGGACAATGACTCGACTCGTCTGGCTACAGTTGGTGCACCAAGTGGTACACTTCTTATCCTTGCTTTTATGTCTTCTTTGTTTTTAAAACCAGACGTCTGCTGTAACGCTCATTACTTCTTTGATCAACTCACCATCCGTAAATGTTTTTTTGTGCTTAGCCAAAATATGGCTAACTCGGAAGGACGTTTCTGTAGCTGCCTTGCTCTTTGCTGTAGGCGTGATGAAAAGCGACTGCTGTGCTTTTAGTCCTCTTTTCAGTTCATCAATTCTTTTTGATCGTTATGCGCTGTTGAGTGGATATGAGTCTTTGAATGTAGCATGTATGCTAGCATGATGGCGCTCCAGGTTGCCACGTTTTGGCAAGGCTACCGCCTGTTGGCATATGAGGCATATAGTATTCTCTTTTGCTGATGTGAAAAGAAATTGATTGTATCGATATTAACTGTTAGTTAAGGTTGGCAGAACCTGGCACAGTTTAAAGTTACTACTTTCTCAAGCTCTGCATTAGGATATGATTTTTTTTTTTAACCCATCCACAATTGCATGCAGCCTCAGCATAGACCTCAGCATATCAAATAACCAATTGGAGTTTTTAAAATGACATATGCGTGATTCAAATCAGCAAGCCAGAGCTAGGTCTAAAAAGCTTGTTAAAACAACCAACCAACCAGAGCATGAACATTTTTTTCTTAAAGAAAATGGGAAAATGCTAGGGATCGACAGTGAAGGCTTTGAAGATCAACCAGTCGATCGCGATCGACCTGTTGGTTAACCCTGGTGTAGCGTGTGACCCCCTGTCACCGTTCAATCGCGTAGTGTGCACACCACAACGACTTCAAGACTCCCGAGCGAGTTGTGTAGTGTGAAATGGCAAGCGATCGTACGACTTTGAAAGTTGTGTAGTCTGTGCAAGGCATTAAGAAGCGTCAGATCAGAGCACGCGATGCAGTGTCCAATCAGTGAGCAATACACAGTAAGGGGGCGGGGCGAGTGGCTGAGGATTTCACCGGAGGACGGTCTGGTGGTTCCTCGCTCCTCGATCCTCGGTCCTCTGGCACAAATAAGCTTCATGGGACGCTCCTTAAGATGCCGCACAAAAAACAACTTCCAGTGAGAGTAGGACCGAGGAGCGAGGAAATTACAAATAAGAGAAGTGAGATCTGCCCATAGTGAGGTTGTCCGGTTAAGTACCATAGAGATGCCTCCTGTCTTTATTATATGCTAGACTCTTCATGTCCTGACTCCAATTTTTTTTTACTTGGAATAGAACAATGGGATTGATATTTTGTACGAAGTGATTGTAACTGAATTACAGTTTATTCATTCTACAACCAGAAATCCATGGATTACCAGAACCGTAGGATGCCTTATCAGCAGAATAAAATATTATAGCTGCGAAGGAGGCAAAAAGGGACTATGGCAAACAGGGGGCCAATCCCACAAACATGTGGTCAATTCCAGTTCGGACTTTTCAGGTGCTGATGTGTCTAGCTTACGTTGACACTAGTGGCAACAAACAAGCAAAAAAAAAAGGATAATAGACTGATTTTTACACCTTTAACACCTGTTGCCTAATAAAACAGTATCAGTGGGCACGTCCTGACACTATTTAGTGGAAAAACCAGCACCAGTGGCTCATTCTGTCATTGCTTTTCCTAAGAATACAAGACCACCCCATTTACTGCAGTACACTGGGCCCTTCAGATCTGTGTTCATTGACTACAGATCCATGTTTACCATACTTCCCTCCAGGCTCAAAATAATGTTCAATGAACTGGGATTAAACAGCTCACTGCATGTGAATCTTTTGACTTCCTGACATGCAGACCCCAGGTGCTGATGGGGGGATTTGGCTACACCTTTTCCACATTATTCAACACAGGAGCACCCCAGGGCTACATGTTGAATCCCTTGCTTCGGTCCCTGTGATCTACACATCTGTGTAGCCACTTTGAACTCCTCGTTAGCATTGAGTTTAAAGAAAAACAGCTGTGGTGGTTTCATCACAGAGTATAATAACTGATCTAAAGGAAGTGCAGCACCAAACAGACTAGTGTCAGGACAACAAACTCATCCTAAACATCTGCAAGACAAATAAACTCAAAATGGATTTGATTTAGGGGTTGAAACAGGGAAGGTATGTCTTCTCCTTAACATCCTCATGTCCTTGATGGAGATAGCCCACACCTTGGTGTCCACCTCACAGAGTTCATGACCTCAAGTGACAAGTGGCTAACAATAAGTGTTATAAACTATGACGACTCAAACTCAGGACAACATAACTATAAGTGTTGCTGCATCAGTTAATTGTTTTATTGTAGGGGAAAGTGGGGTAAGATGAGCCACCCCTTTAATCCAGGGAACTGTGCACATGTAGTAAGTGACCATAAATTCAGGAAGCAGCCATCATTTCTGTCTGGCTGTGATGGAAGCACATGGTAAAGTGGTAAATGTGTTTTTTTAACAATAAATCATGTTCTGCTGTCAAATAACACCACCCATCCTCTCCACCTGCAGCTGGTCAGTCAACGGAGCTCCTTCTCTAACAGGCTAATACAGCTCCGCTGCAACAAGGACAGACACAGGAAAACATTCCTGCCCACGGCAATAACTCTTTTTAATAAATCTCCTCTGGCTGGCAGAGAACTCTCTGCTTCATAGCTTCACTGGACTTACACCTCCCTGGACATTCACATCCACATTCATTTAAATTATTATTAATCCTGTTTAATCATTCTATGTATATATCATTCTTATTCTTTAGATTTGTAAATCATTTTTTGTTTTTGTTTATCCTTATATTTTACTATTTCTTATTGTGTATATTTTGTATTGTCTCTATGTTTCTAATGCTGCTGGAACAAAAGAATTTCCCAAATTGGGATCAATAAAAGTCATATCTATCTATCTATCTAAAGTACATTTTCAACATGTCAGGTATAATTACTGTTCTGTCAAAGCTAATGTATCCAGCTCTGAAAATATATGTCTGCTTACATACTGTTAGCTTTGATAGTGAATGTATTAAGGCAAGTTTCTGTTAATTTGTCATGAAATAACATATGGACTTTTGGCTTAGCTGATTTATATATAGGACACGGACATTTTGACTAACTCGCTGTCAGTCACAATGTCCGTGTTCCAGCTCCTGTTGAACATTCCGGATATCTCTTCCACGTATGTTTGCGTGGGTCTTCAGTCTGTGACGGAAGGTATGTAGACTCTCTACTGTCCTGATGTCAGTGGGAAGCTGATTCCACCATTTGGGAGCCAGGATAGCAGAAAAGCGAGTCTTTGTTGAGGTATACCTGGGTCCAGGGGAGTAGAGAGCCGATTGGCCGATGCAGGGCACGTGCTGGAGTATATATGGTTTGTCCATGTCTTGGATGTAAGAAGGACCAGATCGCTCACAACATGGTAGGCCAGTACCAGTGTCTTGAATTGTATTCTGGCAGCCACCCTAGAAGCAAAATTCTCCCTATCCACTCAATACAAAGCAAATCATTTCTACTCATGCACCATCAACAGCATGCTCATAGGGAAGATCAAGGTTTGGTACAAAAACAGCATCAAAAGGACCTCAAGGCCCTGCAGAGAGCGCTTACTTCAGCTGCACACACGATAGGCAAGGCTCTACCCATGCCTTAAGGCAGGGGTGTCCAACGTTTTTTCACCGAGGGCCACATACAGAAAAATATACGAAGAGCTGGGCCACTTATGGAGGTGAATATTGCCTCACAAGTTATAAGTTAGCAAAAAAAATCAAATGTGAATAATGCGCGATAATTTCAAATGGTTTAAGGAAAAAACAGCCTACATCCCGTTTCTCTTTAGGGCTTCATTTATTTTGTTGGCAGCGCATTCCTTAAAACAGAAGCCTCAGATTGCTGATAATAAGAGTAAATATGAAGGTTAAATTTGAAGCTCGTTATAGATATAAGTTATTAGGCATTTTTTTATCAACCAAGATTTGTTAGAAAATGTTTTACATTCTAAATGACAGAATCTATTTGAAAATTGGGCTCATTAATATATTTGAACATATATATTTGAGAAGAACAATATAAGACAAGCAGAAGTTTAATTTGTGGGCCATATTGCATTATACTTTTAGAATTTGCTGCGGGCCGATTCAAAATGGCCTGCGGGCCGCATTTGGCCCCCGGGCCGTAGTTTGGACACCCCTGCCTTAAGGGATGTTTACACCAGTGCAAGAACAAAAGGAGAATCATTTGGATCCCAACCACCCATACAACTGCCTTTTCTCCATGCTGTGGCTGGGATGTAGATTCAGGTCACAGCAGATCAGCACTGAACAGCTTAGCTAGAGCCTCAACTGTAGCTCCTGAATGAGGTCATTGCTTAAGATGCTCCCCCCCAACCCCAATCATACACATAGTTATTATGAACTACACCTAAACTGCTGCACAATTAGCCAGTGAGCCAGTCTTTGAAACAACATTTTGCGATTGATTGGAGAAAAAGCTCTGGGCAGTTTTACTGTTACAGTTGAGAGTTCACTGCCTTCCTCAGGGGCTCAGGGGCCCTTCAGCAGTAGTTACAGAGGGGAGGATGTTAGTTATTGACTACAGACCCACTGTTTCTGAGCCGGTCCAGAAAATCCAGTAAGGTTTGCTAACCTCAAGGCTAACAGGTGTCAACATCACTCAAGTCACTGAATACTGCTTACACTTGAACTCCCGTTCAATATTAGAGAAGTAATCACTCAGCTGATTGAAAGCTTGGTGCAGGTGCTGGAGTAAAGGTAAAAAGCATGGTTATGCGCACATTGCTAATTTCATGCTTGGGGAAAGACCGTCATATGAGCAACATTGTCAGCACATGTTAAAAGAAGAAGTAAAATCAGAAACTGTCTCAGTCTGCACATGGGGATTGCTTAATATTGGAAATAGTCTGAGTACTGATTTAACTTGTATAATGATATCAATACCCCAACGTAATATCACTATAATCTAACAAGTAATGTTGGATATATTTTACTCCAGCCCAAAGTGTGTAACAGGCAGAGTGGTGCAGTGAGACGCAGTGATGAGTGTGTGACAGACACAAGTCTTGTTTCAGTCAGACCAGACATCAGCACCGACCAAAAATAAAGCAGCCGTCAAGTCTCTTTGGGTACAGTCTGGGCTTCAGAGACACGCTGTTTGATCCAATAATGTCAAAGAGTTTACTGAGTTACTGTAATTAATTCCCATCATACATCTGCAGTCATTTCTAAGTTTGTCTCTCTCATCTTTTTCCAAAGTGTTTTCCGTTCCACTTCCAAAAAATAGTGGCAGTAACTTTATGAAAGTACAGACAGAAGCTTCTTACAAAAATCTAATTGGAAGTGAATCTGGGTCTTTTGAGAACGACAGTGTTGTGTGTAATGGAAACTCTAGCATCACTGAGGAGGCTAATGCTAATCCTCCTTCCATATCAACCGATGAGAGTGTGAGCCATGACCACTTATCTACCATGATGATAACACTGGAAATGCCTCATGTGAAAACAAATCAACAAAAAGCACAAACTCTAAAGAAACTAATTGAAATATTTATATCTTAAAACAGTCAGATTAAATTACAGAGCTTCAACTACAAATTAAGATGAAAAAACAATAAATGAAACAAGTGTGCTGAAAGGAAACATAATGTTAACTGTTATTATATTTTTTGTTTTAAATTCAGTATTATACAACATTAATTGGAGCTAGTTGTAATATTTGTTACATACATTTTGTGTAAATTGGCTCATCTTACCCCACTCTCCCCTACATGTTTTTAGGACATTTTCAAATAATAAGATAATCCATCAAAGACGGTAAATAACGGTGTGTGTGTGTGTGTGTGTGTGTGTGTGTGTGTGTGTGTGTGTGTGTGTGTGTGTGTGTGTGTGTGTGTGTGTGTGTGTGTGTGTGTGTGTGTGTGTGTGTGTGTGTGTGTGTGTGTGATGCTGGTGGATGACTCGTGATGTGACAGCGGCTGCTCTTGCCTCAAAGACCCCTGAGACAAAGGGAAGAAGGGCAAGAAGAGGATGGAGGGGAGGAAAGAACAAGAGTGATATGCCGGAAAAGAGACAGAAAGTGGATGTCTGTGAGAGGGGGAGAGGTGTGTCAGCACAGGGCCTGGATTTCCCCTGAGAGCCACCGGCACAGAGACAGATAGACAGAAACACAGAGGTTGGGGTTTAAAATTAGAAAAGTACCCATACTTCCTCCTAAACTGGACAGCTTCCAACTGGCCCTGCACCATATTAATGCCACAGGAAATATTACAGATTACACATTGACAGCTGGTCAGAGGAACTATCAACCAATCAGAGCTTTGCAGGGAAGATTAGGAATGAGGAGCCCGTCTTCAACATTGCTAACTGGCTACAAGCGAGGTTTATGAACAAAGATAGTGAAAAGTTACGGAACAGACAGATCAATAGACCCCGTTAAAAGCAAAAAGGTCAACACTAAACATCTGCACTTTAATTTTGTAAATGATCTCTAAGCTCCTGTTATTCATCCTGTCTCACTAAGTCATGTGGGACAGGATGACTTTGAAAGTTGTGAAACTCAGTGGCATTTCAGTCTGATTAGCAGGCTGGGACGGTAAGTTGTTACCTTAAATCTTAGCCTGAGTAAAACCCAGCTAAAGAAACAACTTTATTGCTCCCATCAGATCCTACCTGGTACTCAAAGACAGTAACAATGTGATCTGACCTTATACACTCATCAGCATAGATACAGTTCAGTGGACATTAAGAGGATCACTGCCAGTGCCTTCAGACCTTGCAGACAGATCAGGAGGGACTAACGGCCACCAAAAGTGAAGTGAATTGCTGTGGAAGGAAAGGAAGAGGCAAGTTGAGATAGGAGCTCACCAAGCTAGGACCTACAGCTGTAACCGTAAACATTGACATGATGAAACTGAAATCCAGTTAGCTTACAGGTGTAAATTAGCTTAAAGGTCCCCTATTATGCAAAATGCACCTTTTTGATGTCTTTTATTCATAAATATGTGTCCCCAGTGTGTATGGAGACTGACAAAGTGTCAGAAAATACAACCCTCTCTCTTTTCCTCCTTACCCACATCTCTAAAAACAAATGAGCTGATCCAGATTTGCTTCGGTTATGACCTCATAACCGAATTGTGGGCTGGCTTTACATTGAACTCCTGGCAATGTCCCGCCCACGTGACACATCCCAAACTATCGTCCCCCATACAGTCGCGAGCTGAATCCCCTCCGCAGCACCTCTGTGTGTTCAGCAGGATGTCTGCAGGAGGGACTTAGAGCTGTTGTTTATATAATACATATATAATGTCTCTGTTCTAGTGGCGAACACTGAGAAGTGTTTCAGAAATAATGCTGGATGTGGTCTGGAACATAATATGGGGTTTAATCACTGCAGTGTTCAGTTGAGTGTCTCCCGGGAGAAAATTCTCTTCAGAGGAGAGATCATGATGCTCCAAAGGGGCGTGGCTAGCAGCAGGTTTTCGGAGTCGAACATTAAGGGTCGAGGATGATTGTACAAAGCAGTTTGAGTTTTATTGCATCTAGATTATTGCATGCCGCCCAGGCTTTGCCTTTTCAATGGAGGAAGTATTTCCCGGAGCACATGATGAATAGTCCCAGGTATTTGAAATCATTGAAGAGTGGGGTTCAATTCCCTGCATACATGGTGGGGTTTATGCTGGACGAGATGAACTGGGTTTTCTTCTAGAAAGTGTTTGACCTTGGAGACAGACAGAAGAAAGATAAAGAGAGAAACAGCTAAACATAGAAACCTGGACTCAGAGGAAAGCAAGTAATTGGCTCTGATCAGTCAGGGACAGAGAGGGAGAGGGAGGGACGAACAAAGACAGAAGGAGCGGACAAAAACAAAAACTCATGTGATCCCAATGTGAGCAGCAGCTTGAAAACAAAGAGAGATGAGAATAAAAACAAGAGGCGTCTGTGAAAGGCGGCTGCCCACTGGGAGTGTACAGTGCAACCACAGTGCTGCTGAAACACAGTCAAAGCTAGAGCAAACACAGCCGTGCATTCAGACCTTCATGCAGCTTTGTGTTTCCTTCTGTGATTTGAATGCCTGTGTGAGGACTTTGCATCCTCAGGGATGAATTATGACGGCTGCAATCTGACTAAAATGTTATCAACATAAATAACGGGGAACAATTGAGAAAAGCAATCACTTTAATTGATGCTGCAGTGAGGCTGTGGGGTCAGATGGGGTTAAATGCAACACAATATACAGTTATTTACCTTCTACTTTTTTACCGTCAACAATTTGGAGGTAGACCAAAGCTTTTTAGCTCTTGCGAAATTTATAGGTTTAAGTGGCTGTTGCTGGAAGTCGATTCAGATAAGGGTGTTACACTAAATGAGTTCTCATGGAGACTGTATCCTCTAGGACAATCTGAACGTCAGACTGCACAAGTAGTACAGTTGTCTCTCATTTCCTTTTGCCACTGTGCCCCAGAAACACTAATGGCCTTGTGCAGCATCATTACCGCTGCACCAGCAGGGGGCCATTTATGGGAATTTGCATTTTAATGCTGTGTGCTCTAACAATCAGCACCAGGTAGGATCCATGAGCGAGGTGGAGACCATTATAATGCCAGTTGGGTCTCCATTCCTGTGCACTGGTAATCCCTCGGTACAATGCACTTTAATACAAAATGTTGACTAAAAAGAGAGGTACAGTATTAGGAACATGGAACGCTCTGTAAGGTGCGTTAGCAAGCCAATGCACAGGCCTGCTTTAAGACAGCAGTTTGAGTTTTTTCTTTTTGCGTGAAGGACACTGGATGTATGACATTAAATGCAATATAGGAAACACATGAATATAAAAAAAAACGACCGAGTTTGGGAACATGTACAATAATTTGGTATTAATATTAGGATTTGTAACTCATTTTATAGCTATGTTTCCACCTTTCTACCCTGGTGTACACTTTTAAAGCTTAGAATCATAGCCCATCACTATTCATTCATATGTTTTCTTTAATTCTTTGGATTTTTGTCCGTGATTTCATTACGTCATTTTTTATTGAAAATAAATATTGTTTCTACCCATCCATCATGTGATCACTTTCTCCTCAAAGGTTATAGAGGAAGAAGGCCTGCTGTGAGAGGCAATTTAGTCCAATGACCTTGCTCCCTTTCATTTGTCATAATAAATAAAGCTGGCTCCTCGTCTTCATCAAAAGCTGCTGTGTGTGTTTGTGTGTGTGTGTGAAAGAGTGTGTTTGTGTGTGTATCAGTGTATGTGTCACGAAAAAAATACTTTATTTCCAAAAATGCAACAAAAACAAGAACTCAAGACGCTCACATGGAGGATTAATAAACAAAATGCTGGTACACTGTTACTGACCCACAGACAGGACAAGACAAACTGGCACAAGACAGGGGGAGACAGGACTATTTAAAAATGAGGTAACAGGGAACAGGTGGAAACAATCAGGGGCGGGGCTGATGATAAACCTAAACTAATCACCTTTTTTCTTCTATTCTATTCTATTTACATAGGATTTTGGGAACCTATCATAATTGGCTGTTTACAAAATCCGACAAGACAAGATCAACTACAGGCTGGAGGAAAGTGGAAGGAGGAATTAGCAGTAGATATGAAAAGATAAAGAAAGATATAGACACTAAAATTTACAAGAAATGAAATTCACTGGTGAATACAACCTTTTACTTCATAACACCAATTTAACCTTTCTTATGGTTCTGCCCACTACAGCAGTCTTTCTGGGAAGCAATACCAGTTTCAAGTTCATTACATTTCCCAGTGGATGTTACAACTAATACACAAAACTATCACTAATAAACCATTACTTGATGGAGAAACAGTTCTTTACACTGCATCACATGTTAAATGATCTTGGTACGACTGCGTAAGAATGGCTCATGTACTGGTCATCGTTTCCTCCCCCATCAGTTCTGTCTTTTTTTTAATTCTCATCTCTTTGTTATTCCGCCAGTGGCGGTGCGTCAATAGTGGGCGCTTGGGCGCCGCCCACCCTGACTTTTTGAGTTAAAAAACGTTATATATACAACATAATTGAAATAAGAAATGTACCGTGTTTATGGGTTAAATGTGTATGGGAGACCACTGTCAAGAACCGCTAAAATGTGTCCGGACATAATATATTGCCATTCGCCTTTTCTGAGAATAGGCAGGTCGGCTACCGTCCGTGGGCGCCGATAACATGGGAGTCTATGGGAGAGCTTATACTTTTCTCAGTCATTTTAGCAAGGATAGCTTTTCATTGGGGGATGAAACTTAGATCTGTGGGCGCTAATCTTTGCGCCCACAGCCAATGGCATTGTTTCTTAGTTCAATGTGACATTCTTAGATACGCGATTGGACTATTTCGGCGAATCAGCATCGTTATCATTCCCTAACCACAAGCGTAAAGAGCAGCACCGTAGCTAGCTGAAACTTAGATTGAGTGAATATGGCGACATCGATGGCTGAGAACTCCGTGCAAGCTCTACTTAAAACACCGTTTCATCGACTATCAGATGTCGAAAAGAAGAAATTGAAAGACTTGGGACCCGAGCGTCCGGATTTAAACATTCAACAGACGACCACTGATCGCGGGAGAACCTACACTCGGACTTTCTCCTCAAACTTGTATGCTAAGCGGAATTGGTTAGCTGGTTGTACAGTGAGCAATGCCTTTTTTTGTTTCCCTTGTCTGTTATTTCAAAGTCCTGGGACTGAAACACTTTGGACTACAACCGGAATGAAGGATCTAAAGCACTTCACACAAAAATGTAAGAAGCACGAATGTGGCCGCAGCCACCTAACCAACTGTCTTAAGCTAAACCTCTTTGGAAGACTGAGCATTGCCGAGCAGCTGGATGAAGGATACCGAATTGGCATTCGGAAACATAATGAAGAGGTGAGAAAAAACCGACACATCCTCTCCAGAATAATAGACTGTGTGAAGTTCTGTGGTGCCTTTGAGTTGGCCCTTCGTGGCCATGACGAGAGCGAAAACTCGGAGAACCCAAGGATTTTTCGTGGCTTGGTGGACGTCGTTGCATCACTGGACGGTGTACTGAAAGAGCATCTGGAGAGCGCAACTGTCTTTAAGGGAACATCCAAAACAGTCCAGAATGAACTTCTTGACTGTATGCTGTCTGTTGTGAGGGAAAAGATCATCAGTGAAGTTCAAAGCAGCGATTTTCTATCGATCCAAGCAGATGAAACCACGGACATTAGCACACAAGCCCAACTTGTGCTTGTGCTTCGCTACATCAACGATAAGAATCTGGTGGAAAGATTCTTTGAGTTCATCCCTCTGCAGTCGGCTACAGCAGAGACCATTGCCGATGCTTTAAAAGAATGCCTTGCTGCCATCCTCCCAGGTGAGCAGAAAAGTAAACTCATCTGCCAGGCATATGACGGTGCTAGTGTAATGAGGGGTGCCACTTCAGGAGTTCAGAAGAGAATCCGGGATGACTACCCAACAGCCCACTATATCCACTGCTATGCCCATCAGCTCAATCTTATCATGCAACAGGCTACCTCCCACGTAGTCAAAGTCAAAAACTTTTTTTCCGACCTGGGTGGATTTTCTGCGTTTTTTTCAAGATCCCCCAAGCGGACCAGTGTGCTTGATGAGGTAGTGGCCCATAGACTACCAACAGCCAGCACTGTGAGATGGAACTTTCACAGCCGTGCCGTCAATACTGTGTTTGAGCAAAGAGAACACCTCGTTGAATGCTTTGAAAGAATTCGAGCATCAGGTGGCTTTGATGACAAGACCAGCCAAGAAGCAGGAGGCTACATCAGGCTACTGGAGGATCCTCAGTTCAACTTCTTCCTGCAACTGTTTCATAAAATAATGCCACACGTGGACGTCCTCTATGCCAAGCTCCAGAAGAGAGACATAGATTCAGTCCATATAGAAAGATGCATCCAGCAGTTCCAAGAGGACATACAAAAAATCAGGTAATCTCATTGTTATTCTGTAAGCGTAGTCAGTGCATTCTTTCACTTGTACCATAGTTATAAGATAAACATGATTTGTAAATTATTGTTATTTTTATTAACAGAGATTCTCTCCATGCAATGGTGGTGGAGCAAAGCAGTGGCTCTCAGCAGCCGAGGAAGCGCCGGGCTGTGTCGGAAGATGAGCTTAGAAGGATTGCTGCTGAGGTGAGTGTCAAAATCAGCAGATGCCTGTGTTACAGTTAAATCCATGCAAATAGGTTTGATATACAGTATATTTGAGTTAATAACATGGCTGGAGTTCAATATTTAGAGACTGAAATACTGAGTTCTTTGGTGGTAGGGGGTGTGCTTGACCATAGGGGTATGGCCATACAAATGTTAATGTCATGGCTTCAGACATAGGCCAACCATCAGGGTCTGATTGCTCTGGCACCTAGACCAACAAAAGCCAGGAACCAAATCTGATAGCTCTGGTTCTTAGACACACAAAAGCAAAGAACCAAGTCTGATAGGTTTAAACATAAACAAAAGGCTAAGCTTGATTGCTCTGACCTGGTGCTATGCAAACTAAGAGTGTGGGTCTATTTGAGATGTAGTTTGGTGTGTAAGATTATGGTCTGATTTAAATAAATCATCTAAACTTAACCCAGACTAAGACTTGGCTTTAAGTGATCTGATATAGATATTTCCCACAACTTATCTGTCTCTCCTCTCTCTCTCTCTCTCTATATATATTTATCTGTAGGTATGTGACACCATACTTGGACACACCAAGGAACGCTTTGCCTTCAAAGACCACCTCATCAGTGCCACCTTACTGCAGGGCAACCAGTTTGAATGCTACCTCAAGGTATTCCCTGAAGTTGCTTTGGCCACCACATTGAAGGCCTATCCAATTCTGGATGGAGGCAAGCTGAAGACAGAGCTTGGCCTCATCTATGGCACAGACGAATTCAGATCCTGCCGTAGTGCTGTGGATCTTTTCCAGTTGTTCATGGAAAACAATCTATCTGAGGTATTTTCAGAGACAGTTACACTGCTGAAAATCATGATCACAACTCCCATGACCACTGCTGAGGCTGAGAGGTGTTTTTCAACTCTGAAAAGGATTAAAACCTTCCTCAGGAACACCATGAGTCAGGAGAGACTGAATGCCTTAGCCATGCTCTCAATGGAAAAAAGGCTGGTCACAGACATGATTGACTTTAACCAGAGAGTTATTGAGGAATTTGCCAGCTTGAAAGAGAGGAGGGCTAAATTTCTTTACAAGTAGTGGGGCCTACTGTGGCACATAAATGTCAAATGTGATGAATATGTGTCTGAATACTAATCTAAACCTAGTTCCAATGTTTGTAATGAGCAGTGTGTTTTTGTTTAATAAATCTTTGTTTTTCAATATATTCTACTGAATCTCTTTTGTGGGTTATTTTCTCATTGCAGAGTGCTATTTAAACCGTGCCGCCCAACTGCGCCCCCCCAAAAAAAATGTTCACCAGCCGCCACTGTATTCCGCCCTTGGGAAAGTATGTTGTATTATGAAACGAAGCACAAGCTGTTAGTGGCTATTTTATTTGATCTTTTATTTCCCGATATGATCATTTTTTAACACATTTGAATGTATTTTCTATTAATATAATAAGAATAAAAATCACAATTCTCTTCACAAACAAAGTTTGGAGGATTTAAAGCATGTATATGGCATGATTTTAGTTTTAGTTTATGTTTTTTAATAAAAAATGTGTCTTTTAAACATTTGGACAAAATATATGAATAATTGACCAGTAATAGTAACCCTCTACAATGTTTATAACCAGAAGAAACCCAAATTAAATATGAGATACATGACAGGTGAAAATATTAATAACGATACCATTTTTTAAATTCATAATAAATAAAACTAACTCTTATAGTTGTATTGAATGTTTAGCATTAGTAAAGCTATAACATCTTACATCATGCAAGCAGAATATTAACACCAGCCAGAGATTGTTTACCTAACATTGCGACCAAACATACTTTCTTATAATTAGCCATAATGGGACGAAGCAGAATACATAGCTTCTTGTATTTGCTGCCTTTGGCTGAATGCTCTGGACTATGACCAGACCATGTTCCCACTCATGACAAACTAGTTCATTCAGATTTGTTCTGGATCAGTTAGCATACCGGGCTGCTTGAACTGATTTAAATCCTGCAGAGTTCCAGATTTAGCACTCACATGCCCCTTTTCCACTAAACCGGAACCGGTTCAAGATACGATCTTTTGCTTTTCTGGCACTTTTCTGGTTCTAGCCTGTAGCACCCCTTGTGTTTTCACCGCTCGTAGGCCGAGTGGAGCTCAAGTGGAGCTGTGTCATTGCGTCATCGTTTGCGTCATGATGTAACCGTTTACAAGCGTTTAGTCTCCCGTTTAGTCTCCCGTCAACTGGCGGCGGTGTTCGATGAAAAGTATTCACTGTCTGACTGTCACACAAGCAGCTGATGCATAGCTACCCCCCCTCCCTATAAGTGAATGTGTTTCAGTCTGAATTGACGCTGTTTGGCATCACAACGCTGAAAGTGTCTCTGGCATTAGACAGGTGATGTTAGCATAGCAAGCGAGGCTACTCTCACTATCTTCACTACTTTGTTATCCTATTGTGGCACAAGCCGTTTTTCTACAGGCATATTTTACCGGCGTAGTTTTCGTTCTGATTTTACTTCTGATGGCAACCTGTGTAGCCCATGCACTGATTCCATCAGATAGCTGCAATAATACAACAGGAGAACGTCTGCCTGCTCTTCCCAATGATCAATAACAGTGAACGGATGGTGATTAAAGTAAGGTAAAATAAACAGCATCACACTGAGCCTGGTTAGTGTTGCCTGGCTTGATAAAGTGTGTGTTTATAAGTGTGTGGTCACGTTCTAGTCACTTTGCTCAGCGATACTGCTTGCTATAACTTGCATTTGCTGTACTCGCCATGACCTGTTATTGCTCAGGTTAATCTCCCCCCTCCGAAGTAAGCGTGACGTATTGGTTTGTATTGGATCTTTGATCTTGGATCTTGCCGGGCAGCTGAGTGGGGCCAGAAAGATCCGGTTTTTTGGCGCTTAAAGGGACACTGTGTAAAAAGGCGCCAAAGTGGCCAAAAAGGGTACTGCAACTACGGTTTTGGCCAAAACCGGCTACGGCGACTCTCGAAGTTCACAAAACTTCTTCCGGTTTCGAAACTGATATAAAACCTGCTAGTTCGGTATTAGCAGTAGCAGTAACAACACAGTTGCGCGACACAACAAGATGTCCTCCTCTTCAACAACAAATCGGGTCAGTTTTTTGTACAGTTTATTCCTAAACTTAATCCCGAACGCGCGGTGACTAGTCATTAGGAAAACGCCGGAGGCGGAGCTGCAAATTCTGTATGTCCCCCAGAGGAGGTTGTACTTTCAAAATGGCTGCGGGCCATGGGGAAGATCCCCTTTGTATGTAGGTAAAACTGACTATATCTAAGTACAACAGAATACTTAGATTTCGGGATAGATGTGAAATGGGTTTAAAAAGACTGTATTTATGAATGGGTATCTTAAATTTCGGTAATTAGCTAGTAAAAGTCTTACACAGTGTCCCTTTAAAGCCTCTGTGGTGGAAGCACGAAAAACCAGGGGCCTCATTTATAAAGCTTTGTGTAGGATTCACGTGGGAAGGTGGCGTACAAAGGACAAAGCAAGTAAATACGCACAAACATATTTCGATTTATAAAACACTGCGCATGCACCACCTACGCCAGTTTCCCTTTATAAATCACAATCAACTCGAAATGCGGCGCAGCTTTTGGGGACTTCACGTAATGCCCATATTTGCCTATAAGTAGTCAAAGAAACACCCTGTATGAATATCAGTGGTGTAGTGGGGATTTTTTAAGTGAGGGTACGCTATTTGTGACGTCACCCCCCAAACACACACACACACACACACACACACACACACACACACACATACACACACACACACACACACACACACACACTCCCACCCAAAAAGCCATACATATATTCAGCTTAACATGCAGAAATACACACAGGTGTCATATAGCCCAGTTTCCCGTCCTTTGCGTCGATCCAGGGATAGGCCTCCTTTTTTCTCTTTCACATCTCCTCAGTCCAGATCGCGAACGGTGAGCTGTCGGAGCTCCCCATAGAAATATGGGAGCTCCCCACCGCCTCCGCGCTAGCATTAGCAGAAGATGTGGGAACTTCGGTGGTGGTGCTGGCTTGTGGCTCAGTCAACGTCTCTGGCTCCTGAATTTCATCGCTGACATCTTTCCGAAAATAAAAATCAATACTTTTCTGTCGATTTGACATTTTAATAACTACACTAACCACACTGAAATCAAAATAGGCTACACATCACATCCACGTTCTCGTTGTTTTTTTTTTGTCTTGTTTTAAGTCTCAGGTTGATGACGATTATCGAATGTTCATGTTATGTTCATGTCGTAGCCAATATAGGTCACGGACAGATACTGGGGATGTCTTATGTAGCCTATGTAGGTTGTTCTCACCATTGCCAATATCTCCGGATTGACATTTGAGTTGTAAGCTATTTTTTTTAATTTTTTTTTTAGTTGTAGCCTAAGCTATTTTATATTTATTATTTTTTTATATATCACGTCGGGAGAAGTGGGTGGACGGCGTACCCCCGCGTCCAACGCCCACTACACCCCTGATGAATATTCATTTAGACTGACTGCCTGATGACGATCCCAGGACATGCTGACAGAACAGCTAAAAAAAACATCTCACACGAGGTAAGATTTTGGTTCTTGTTGGGGAGGTGCAGACAATTAAGTGAGTCATTGTTTGGTGGACACAGTTTGAAGATAACAAAGAGCTGCAGCATGTGGAGCACTATGTGAACGCTGCTGCTTCAGAAAGTCGGATAGTAATCACCAAAATAAATAAGTATGCATTCCGAAAAAGTGAATGGCAATATAAACACAGCCTCACACAGGCAGAGTTTGTGCCACGGGCCTGGGACAGGGGACCCCCTTGATAAGAAGCTGCCAGAAATGATCAGGGAAGCCCTACGGAGTCATGACTGGTGGGTAGAGGTGGGTTACACCTGTGCGTCTGGCTCTCAAATGTAACGTATACTCTTTCCTTTTTAGAAATGATATTAAACCAAGTACAATCTAGCTGGGTTTGCACATGTACTAACAGCTGGGACTTTGTTTACCAAAGAGATATCTGTTTATTCGGTGGTCTGTTCCAGCTGTCGATCAGCTGTGCGCAGCGTCTCCACTGCACCCTGTGCGTCTCCCCCCAGCAGCAACTATATTAACCAGTTAAAGGAAATAAACAAAGTTCTAAAATGCTTTTCAAACATAATTACTGTATATAGTAAACCCTTGCACTCATAACCAAAACGGGGTCAATTTAAAGGTAATTCTGTCTCTCTGTTTACTGCATCATTTATGAGAATAATATAAGAACAATTTATTGTTGTTATTGTAAATATTCTTCTCTCTTTTTGCACTATTTTATTTATCTTATTTGCACCATGTATGTTGATTTGTTGGAGGAGCATGGGATATAAGATTTTCATTGCCAACATATACGTTGTATATGCTGTGCATATGACCAATAAAACCTTGAAACCTTGAGAATACATTTCATAAGAAGTAAGAGAACATATTCGAGGGGGGGTTTTCAATAACATATCCATATTTATGTATTTCTCAAAGTAATGTTTTTGTGTGCCCTCAGGAGTCTCAAATAGGCGTTTGTCCATTTTTGCAAATGAATTCTTCATATATGATACATGAGTAATATTTAGATTTATGGTTTTATTTCACATGTTTCTTTACATTCGTCGGTGTCGCAGTTTCTCATCTCTCCCGTTTTTGTGCGTAAGCATGGGTAAGGGTGTGCGTGGAGGACTGCAAATTTCCCGTCAAGTTTGTTTTTTATAAATCTCAAAGATTACTTAGAAATTGGCGTGCGCCATCTTTTGGGCTTACGCCACGTTTATAATTGAGGCCCTGGATCTTTATCGGCTCCAGCTCCGGCTCCGGCTCCAGCTCCGGGTTGGTGGAAAAGCGGCAACAGTTGATATCACATGTGTTTATAGGCATTGAGAGGGGAAAATGTAGCGGTGCTTGAACAGACTGCCGCAAAACAGCTGTGTAAACACTCACAGAGGCTTCCTGAAATCTCAGTATAGTGCTTAGTGGTAGCAGAAATGCTGGTGCAGTTAATAGGCATGGAGCCCTCTCTTCTCTTTGGAGTCCCTGTAGGGGAATGTGAGTGTCTGAAAAGATGACCTACTAATGTCTCTGCCCAGTTCAGACTGTGCTTTGACCTTTTGTAATGAGGTCTTATCAACAGAGTCTTTTCTCACTTCTTGGACTGCTGACTTCTTTCATGTTTTTTGTTTGCTACCCTCAATCATCCATCCTTCCTCACGCTTTGGGCATTTTCCCAGCTGCTTCAAAATGAGAAAGGAGAAAGGGAGGGGAAGAACGGGGAGAAAGGGAGGGGAAGAACGGATGAAAGAAAGTGAAAGAAAGCCGGGCTGCTGACAGTGCACATTCTGCCTCGGTGGCACCCCAGCCAGCCACATCCATCACACCCTGATGCTAATGGCTGTTACAGAGCTGCACCCTCCCCACCATGCCCGAATCATCCCCCCCAACACCCAGTCCTATCCCTCACCCCCTCTTAGCCAGCATGGCAAAGGAGACTTGACACAGAAATGAGTTGAAACTAATGACTCTAACGAGCTTCACTGCCCCCCTGCCAATGTTGCCGTCATTACCGCTGCCCCTGCAAGTGTCTCCAAATGGCTCTGTTTTTAGCCTGGCAAACTGCCGCTCCCCTTCATTGAACAAGTACTGGCAGGGGGGCGTTTCTGCCAGAGTCATCCTGTGGCGCCTTTCCTTTCAATATGGTAACACTTACTTTTGACTGACTGATAAACAGGCCTGTTTCTCTGTCTTTAAAGTCTTACCTTCAGTCATTTCGGGTAGACTAAGATCATCAATGCAAGAAAACATTTGCTGTCAGACACTGAACAGTGCATATCCTGTCTTTGTCTACCGTTTTTCCAATCCAATTGAGATAAAAACACGCCCACTTAATAATAATGCATTGCATTTATATAGGCGCCTTTCAAGACTCTCAAGGTCGCCGTACAAATCTCAAAACACCAGAATAAAAACAGACAATGCAGGCTATAATCAATAAGCACAGAAGATGTGTGATGAATAGTGATCAGGTGGGATATGTCACTGTGAAGAATCATCTTTTGAGACGTGATTTGAAAATGGAGAGAGTCCATATTCCAGACGTCAGTTGGGAGGGAGTTCCAGTGGTGGTGGTGCAGAGCAGCTGAAGGCTCTGAACCCCCTGGTGGTTAAGCGGAAGGGTGTTGCAGTGAGGTGGATGGAAGCAGAAGACCAAGAGTGTGGGTGGGTGGGTGTGTTGATGTGTTGAGGTCTGAGAGGTACAGAGGAGGGAGGTTGTGGAGAGCCTTAAGGATGAGGAGCAGAATCTTGACAGGCAGCGAGTGAAGCTGCTGAAGAACAGGAGTGATGTGGTTAAGGGAGGGGGTTCTGGTGATGATGTGGGCAGCAGAGTTCTGGACCAGTTGAAGTTGGTGAAACTGAGGAGTTGCCGATGGAAGTGGAGTAACTGTCAGGATTAGGGTGCATTTGGTGCCAATGAGGAAAACCATGGTTTTATCAGTGTTAAGTTTGAGATAGTTGTAGGAGAACCAGGATTTGTTTTCCTGTAAGCAATCAGAGAGGGGGGAAGGAGAGAGGATGGAAGTCAGTTTGGAGGACAAATAGAGCTGGGTGTCATCCACATAGCAATGAAAGTGAATGTTGAATTTACGAAAGATATGGCCAAGAGGCAGTAGGTAGATGATGAAAAGAACAATATTAATACAGGCAATTTTTGATTCCTTCAAACAAACAAAATTAGTAGAAGCGGGAGGGCAGAAAGCTTATACAAAGAGTAGCCCTCCCGTTGGTCATCCAGTAGCAGGATTTAAAAAAAAAGAGAGGATAAATCAATTATTAAACAAAATTATATCCATACACATACATATGTACATACATACACCCAGTTTCCCGACTGAAAGGAACAATAATAAGGAAAAAAAATTAATTCCCAAAAGTTCATTTTCAGATAAGACAGTATAATTTCAGAATCAGAATCCCTTTATTCGTCCCACAGAGGGGAAATGTTCATTTGTACAGCAGAAAGAGCCAAAGACAGCTTAATAATATCACACCCAAGATACAAAAAAAAACTTGCTGAGTTTAATTTGGAACTGCTTTTGGACCTTTCGGGGCATTTTGTTGTAGAAAATATTGTGCATCACGAGCACTGTTTTAAGCTTAACCAGGTCAACACATTTTAATAGATTGACAATACAATGGACAACCACAGGGTTGTCACAAAAGTAACAATGTACATATACTCAAATACTCTACTGATGTTGAAACAAGCTTTAAGTCTACATATTGTTTGCTAGTTAATCTTAAATCCATGGTGAATTCATATAAAAAGATGAATTAACATGTATTCAGCTATGCATACCCACATACTGTAGGTATGCAGAAGTGGCCGTGCTTTAATCTCAACTAAGTTTGAAAAACGATAGACGCGTCCCGTTTCATACCCTAATCCTCACATTCAAAGTAGGATTATTTAACCATAATATACTCATTCATACATTAGCAAGAACATGATATTCGCTAACCCAGTGGTTTTAATTGACCAAAAGACAACCAGACCTTTTCCATAGTTTAGCGTTCAGGAAATGTTGAATTAAATATTATGGGAATATTTTAAATATGTAACTTCTACATCTCTGAACTCGTCACTCCCCACAAAGAAACATAATTTCAGTAGAGAATGATCGATGTCAGCATAGTGAGGGTCAACTCGCTATCATGGCAGCCCTGTGATCTGGAGACTGCATTAATGAATGTGGGTCCCTTGCAAGGATGTTTTTTCTCTATAATACTGTTGGCTGTTTTTAATGTGGGCAGGTTTTGAGATGAATTAAACACCATGAATCTCCAAGCAGTCTCCATTTCTGTTTATGTATTTTTATGTTTACTTGGAAGGGCAGATCAGGGCCAAATCTTGTGTGAACATTTAGAATGTATTCTTTGATTATGTAAGAATTAGTCTGCTGCTTGCCTTCCTCCAAATCCACACTGTACCACTTCTATATATACAGACGTGGACAAAATTGTTGGTACCCTTCCGTTAAAGAAAGAAAAACCCACAATGGACACTGAAATAACTTGAAACTGACAAAAGTAATAATAAATAAAAATGTATTGAAAAATAACAAATGAAAATCAGACATTGCTTTTGAATTGTGGTTCAACAGAATCATTTAAAAAAACTAAATAATGAAACTGGCCTGGACCAAAATGACGGTACCCCTAGAAAGACTGAAAATAATTTGACCCCAGGGTCATGTTAAACAAAGCTGTGTCCTGTAATCAGCATCACAGGTGTCTTCAGACTTGTAGTCAGTCAGTCTACCTTTTTAAAGGGTGAACAGTAGTCACTGTGCTGTTTAGTATCATGGTGTGTACTACACTGAACATGGAGCACAGAAAGCTAAGGACAGAGTTGTCTCAGGATATTAGAAAGACAATTATAGACAAGCATGTTAAAGGTAAAGGCTATAAGACCATTTCCAAGCAGCTTGACGTTCCTGTGACTACAGTTGCACATACTATTCAGAAGGTTAAGGTCCATTGGACTGTAGCCAACCTCCCTGGACGTGGCCGCAAGAGGAAAATTGATGACAAATTAAAGAGACAGATAATACGAATCATCACCGTTTGGGTGATTAGTGTTGAAAACCAACACAAACTATGCTCCAAAGGATGGACTTAAAAACATCACAATTCTCGAGAGTGTTACATGTCATTGCTGAGTGATAGGACTCTGAGTCAAGATGCCACCACACTGAAAAACTTGAATATAATGTCAACAGATTTCACATGTATTAAGTTAGTTGAAAGCTATTGATGGTAACAGTTCAGATTCCCTGTTCAGGACATGGTGGGGGTTAGAGATTATGTTGTTGGACAGCTTCACTATGTTATTATGGTAGGCTGAATCATAGTCTCTCACAGGGTTGACTTACAATCTTTGAGCAGATTTTCAACAGGTGGAGACATTTTCACTCTTTTGACTCTCTTGACTTAACACTTGTGAAAAACAGAATAGCTATTGTACTCACCCCTAAGGACTATTCCTAATTTAATGATAAACAAAGTCAGCTTGCAAAAGAGAGTCTGTCTGCTAACATGAGAGTAAGGGAGGGGCGGGAAGGCACAGTGAAGCGTTGACTTATCCATGCTTTCCTATAAATATGTTCATTTGTTTTTTTGTTCCTGTGTGTACCTGTGATATTGTATTTGTTATATTTCGTGGATACGCATGTGTCAGAGCCCCGAATAAACAGCCTGCCCCCCCCCCTCTTGGCAGCCTCCTCTCCTATTTGAACATGCCATAGTGATCTCCAAGCAAAGACCATAATCCCTGCCAAACTCTCTGAGCACCGTCAGCACTGGAAGCCAGCCAAGGCCCCGAGATGCCAGGGTGGCCCCCGCTAGTCTGCCAAGGTCAAGTGTATTTAACGCCACTTCTCAGCTCATCGGGTGGGGTGGTAAAGGGTGGGGGGGTGAGGAGCGGTGGTGGTAGAAGGAGTGGGTTGGGTGGGAGGCCTGGAGGGGAAAACAATGCAGGCCTGAGATAGAGAGCTAAAACTAAATAACAAAAATCATTTGAGTTAACAAATTTTGTCATAACACAACAACAGATGCTGGAGCTGTTCCAAGTGTTCTGTTTTGTTTTTGTTTGAGTTATAAAGAGATAGCCCACGAGGTAATCGAGTGCTAATGTTTGGCTCGATGATGTTCCAGAAAGAAGAACACATGTTTAACTTGTCTTCTGAGGCTCTGCGGTGGGCAAAAAGTTATTACTGATAAGGCTGTGCACATCCCATATGTTAGAAAAGATGTTTAAAAGTGACCTCAAGTGAACAGGAATATGCCATTTTCCATCTTCCTAATACGTCCTACAGGGCCGAGCTCAGTCATCAGAAAGTGAAGATCTTTATACTTCCTGATCTTTCACTTTGCAAAACCTTCAAGTGAAACTGTACTGACTCATATATCCACAGAAGATGAGGATCATTGCTTCACTTAGTACACAAAGTGAAAAATCCTGCCTCAAAATGTTGAATTCACGTGTTTACTTTGTCTTCTTCATAGGGAAAAAAATGACGTTGTTTGCAGGCTGATATGTATGTATAAATGCATTGATCTTATTTCCCAGCACACAGCATAACGTTAGGACAATCTGCCTGCAGTGGAACGGGTGAGCTCACAGACCAGCAGCTTTGATCAACCAATGCAGAGACATCTGAGACATTCAAACAGTTACAGCGGGATCCAGATACAGTGTCCATGGAAAGACAAAATAGACCTGTAAATACATGTGGGGGAACTGTGAGAGAGAAAAACCAAAAAATGTGAACAAAGTACGTGCGCGGGTACACCAGCTCCTTGTAGGCTGACTCATTGCTGTTGTTGATGAGGTCAGGTGTCTTCTGCAAACCTGATAATGGCATACGAACCATAAACATGTATGCAATTGTTGCTGAAAAGCAATTAAAGGAGAGGACTCAGCTCTGATGGACACCAGTATTTAGGACAAAGGTGAAGGAACTGTTGTTGTTTAGCTTTACATACAGGAGTGCTAGGGTCAGTTAGTTCGGAAGACAGGAATCCAGTTAGACAGGGACTGATGACACCAAGGGCACAGTGAAAGAACCCTTACTGGTCCCACAGAGGAGAAATGTTCATTCTGCATTTGACCATCCTAGTGTTAGGAGCAGTGGGCTGCCATATGTATGGTGCCCGGGGAGAAGTGTAGGGAATGGGGCCTTGCTCAGGGACACCTCGGTAGCACTTGCACAACATGCACTAAAACATAGCTGTTGTCCCTGTCTAGCGGCTTGGATAATGGTAAATGTCTACTCACATCTGTTTATAGTACACACACATATATACATATATATATATATATATATATATATATATATATACATATATATATATACATATACATATATATATATATATTATACACATCTGCCATACATATCTGTTTATAGTACACACATCTATATATTATACATATCTGCCATATACATCTGTTATACGTAATATATGCATCTGTCCATACCTCCTCATTCCACAGAGTAAAGTATCTAAATACTCTCAATGTATTCCACATATGTATATATTTCACATCCTCTAATCTTTATTGTTGTTATTGTAAATATTGTTCTCTCTTTTTGCACTATTTTATTTATCTTATTTGCACCATGTATGTTGAGTTGTTGGAGGAGCATGGGACATAAGATTTTCATTGCCAACATATACGTTGTATATGCTGTGCATATGACCAATAAAACCTTGAAACCTTGGGGGTGGAGGGTGGGGTGGGTGGTAGAGATGTTTTAAGATGAGCCTGGACGACCCTCTTTAATCACTTTAAGACGCTCCGATATCATAAAGTGATTAAAGATCGTAAGTGCAGCAGGACAGAAGTCACTGTTTTGTCATAAATACATGTGTATACACTATATATATATATATATAATAATATTACATTTTATTTATACACTATACATACTGTATATACAGCTCTGGAAAAAATGAAGAGACCACTTCAGTATTATCAGTTTCTCTGGTTTTATTAGTTATAGGTTTGTCTTTAAGTTAAACTTTTGTTTTTATTGTATTCTATAAACTACTGACAACATTTCTCTGTGTTTGAATTCAACAGACACTGGAATGGCTGCCATACATGTAGAGATAAATATTTCAGATTTGGGGCGTTTTATTTGTGGAGCTGAACAAATTCAATGGATACATGCTATGGACCAGGGGAAGCGGACGCGGTGGCAGCGGGCGCCTGGTCGCCAAAAATATGTTTTTCTTATATGTAGCCTATTAAATGCATATTCATTTTTTAAAGGAGAACTGCAAATATATATTCTTCAGAAAGATTATATCAAACAGTAGCCCTCCACAGAGTTCTTTATCCTTCATGTGGCTCTCGGTTTCATAAAGGTTGGTGACCCCTGCTATAAAGTATTTTCATTGTTTAACCCGCATTAAAACATGTCCAGTGTTGCAGGTAGAGATCTGTACAGCAGCCTCTCCGGCCCAGAGCCAGAACACTGAAGGAGTTCTGGCAAGGCCGGCCCGGTCTCTGCTGCTGCTGTCTGGGACGAAGATGGAAACCTTTCACTGACCAGATGCTGGTCACAGTGGAGAGAGGACATACCTGCTGAATGGAGAGAGTCCTGCTGAACCAGGCTAACCTGCCCTCAACACAAGCTAGCAGAGGAAGGGGGAAGAAATAGAGGAACGTGAGGGATGGTATAGAGTTTCAATTCTCCCTCAAAGTCCCTTTGTTTCCAAAAGTTCACAAATATAACAACAACCTTAAGCAACCTAAACATTTTTGAAGAACACATTACTGAAATGCAGTGGTGTAATGATGTGAAGTACATTTACTCAAGTGTTGTACTTAAGTACGATTTGGGGGTTCTTGAACTGAGTTAAGATGTCCTCGAGAGGACCTTCTGTCAATCAAAATGGTAACCATTCAAGAATAGTTCCAAATGAAGATTTTTTACAAGATTAACATATTTGATATTGAACCATCAGCATGAAGAAGCGGAAGACCTGATACATTCATTTTTTTAATTTGAAGCCACTCAATACTGTTTTACAGTTCAAGGTTTCAAGGTTTTTTATTTGTCATGTGCACAGCATATACAACGTATATGTTGGCAATGAAAATCTTATGTCCCATGCTCCTCCAACAACTCAACATACATGGTGCAAATAAGATAAATAAAATAGTGCAAAAAGAGAGAAGAATATTTACAATAACAACAATAAAGATTTGAGGATGTGAAATATATACATATGTGGAATACATTGAAAGTATTTAAATACTTTACTCTGTTGAATGAGGAGGTATGGACAGATGCATATATTACGTATAGCAGAGGTATATGGCAGATATGTATAATATATAGATATGTGTACTATAAACAGATATGTATGGCAGATGTGTATAATATATATATATATATGTATGTGTGTACTATAAACAGATGTGAGTAGACATTCACAGAGCTCAGGAGTTCAGCAGTCTTATAGCCTGTGGTATAAAACTGTCTCTGAGTCTGGTGGTCTTGGTCCGGATGCTGCGGTACCGTCTGCCAGACGGCAGCAGACAGAACAGATTGTTGCTGGGGTGATGGGGGTCCTTTAATATCCTACCGGCCTTCTTCCTACACCGCTAGTGTAGAGGTCCTCCATGGATGGCAGCTCCGTCCTGGTGATGTGCTGAGCAGTTTCCACCACCCTCTGTGGAGTCTTACAGTTGAGGGCGGTGCAACTGCCATACCAGGCGGTGATGCAGCCAGTCAGGATACTCTCGATGGTGCACCTATAGAAGTTGCAGAGTATCCTGGAGTCCATGTTGAACTTCCGCAGCCTGCGGAGGAAGAAGAGCCGCTGTCGAGCCGTCTTGGATATGACCCTGGTGTGATGTGTCCATGTCAGGTCCTCACTGATGTTTACCCCAAGGAACCTGAAGCTGCTGACTCTCTCCACAGAAGTTCCGTCGATGGTGATGGGTGTGTGTGCCTCTCTCTGCCTCTTCCTGTAGTCCACAATCAGCTCCTTTGTTTTGCTGACGTTGAGATGGAGGTTGTTTTCCTGGCACCAAGATGTCAGGGCTCTGACCTCCTCTCTGTACGCCATCTTGTCGCCGTCTGTGATCAGGCCGATGACGGTCGTGTCGTCAGCAAACTTGATGATGGTGTTGGAGCTGTGTGTGGCCACGCAGTCGTGTGTGAACAGGGAGTAGAGGAGAGGGCTGAGCACACAACCCTGAGGGGCTCCGGTGTTGAGGGTCAAGGTGGAGGATGTGATGTTCCCCATCCGCACTGCCTGGGATCTGCCCGTTAGGAAGCTCAGGATCCAGTCACAGAGGGCGCTGTTGAGCCCAAGGTCCCTGAGCTTAATGGTGAGCTTGGAGGGCACAATGGTGTTGAATGCTGAACTGTACTCAATGAACAGCATTCTCACATAAGTGTTCCTCTGGTCCAGGTGGGAGAGGGCAGTGTGGAGGGTGAGGGAGATGGCATCATCCGTGGACCTGTTTGCCCTGTAGGCAAACTGCAGGGGGTCCAGTGAGTCAGGGAGGGAGGAGGTGATAAAAGTTTTGACTAACCGCTCAAAGCACTTCATGATGATGGAGGTGAGTGCAACTGGACGGTAGTCATTGAGGCAGATGGTTTTTGTCTTTTGGGGACAGGGACAATGATGGACTCTTTAAAACATGTGGGGACTACAGACTGGAGCAGTGACCTATTGAAAATGTCTGTGAACACATCTGCCAGCTGAACTGCACACACCTTGAGAGCACGGCCAGGGATGCCATCAGGTCCAGGAGCCCTGTGTGCGTTGATCCTTTTCAGAGATCTACACACATCTGCACTGGTTAAAACCAGTACACCTTTCAAATGTTTATTTGGGCTTCTAGATGAAAACATTACACAGATAATAAATACAATTATTATTGTGGCAAAAATACTTATTTTCAAAACTCACTCAAGGAGAAATCGGAATTCAAGGTGTCAAAGATTATTGCTACAAAAAAATCAAAACACCATGAAATGGGAAATGTTACAACCTTCAGACACAAATGCACGAGACAGAGGTAAAGTATAATCAAATACTTTATTTTTTCAAGAGATTCCAAAAAGAACTCAGGACGCTCACAAGGAGGATAAGTAAATCAAAAAGAACACTCTCCCCTACTACTTTAGTAAAATATCCGAGATGCCATCTGCATGATTTGCAATCCAGGTTTGCTTTATTGAAGTTGTTAATTAAAACACAAGAGTTTTCTCCAAAGCAAAGACTGTGATAGTATTCATAAAGACACATAACAGTGATACTGTGTAAATGTTCTAACGGCTTCAGTAAGAAAGAGAAAAAAGAGCTGTGGCAGAACATACGCTCATCAAGGTTGGCTTTTCACTCGGCTGCAGTTTCATTCACAATACTGATCGTCTGTTTGTGTCATTAGCTCAATGATAGGCAAAATATCCCCCACACACTCCATTCCCCTCACACTTCACTAACGAAGTGCATAGTGAGGCCCTTGACTCTAAGAAATGAGAAATGAGTTCAGTGGAAGCATAGTCTTTGCTCCGTTTTATCTCCCATTTTATATTTGAAGATGAAAGCACTGCTGGCTGTCTGTATGAATGACACGCTGTGTTATCTGCCACCAAAGAGTCTCTGTTAATTAGCAAACAGCCACCTAAACATGTTCTGGATCTGAGGGTTAAATCAAAATGCTGACAAAGAGCAGATTACAGAGTTGGCTCAGAAAGCTTCAAATCACAGAGTTGAGTTCAGCAGTGGGTGTTTCTATAAATACGTTACCTTCATCGTACAAAGGCAGGAAAATATCTGCGGGGGGATCGGTTCGGGAGAGACGCACAGATTCCACATTACTTGACGTGCCTGCTTCTGTGGTATGTTGGGGGCCAGGGGCCATTTAGAAAAGACCACACCTGAGATTAAGAGGATCAGGTGGTTCTAATCTGTTACAGCCCACATGACATCACGCCCCCAGGTACTTTCTGTACATGACGAGAGAGGCACGTGTTGTCTTTTAATCTTCACGACCACCAAACCTATTCTCACCGGGGACATCTTCTGAAGGACTAAGTTATGCATTAAGCCAGAGAGACATCTTTATCTTCACCATCTTTATCTTCATCATCCTTTTCAGGGAACTGCCGTGACCAATTAAAAAAAAAACATAAAGACCATCAAATATTAGGTATGTTTTTGAAGTGAAAAATGTAAATGTACACTCAAAATGTAAATGTCTTAATTAGAAGCAGTAAAAATTGGTTAGTGATAGAGAAATGTATCTAAAAAAACAGAAAGAATTCAGTGGAAATTTTACCAAATTCATAGGTAATTTGTTTGTCTTAAAACTAAGCCTTTATTACGTAAAAAAAGTATATTTTGTTTACGGACAATAGTTTTGTTTGCGGACAATAGTTTGTTGGAAAAAGAAGTCCATTCAAAGCACATATATTTAATTTCTTCATTTACATAATTTGTGCAAACCGTTACCCCTTAGTAAAGCATTGTTATTATTATTTATAAGCTAATATTTAAAGAGAAATCTTTGTTTATTGGCTAGATGGACATTATGTTGAAATGTAAACTAGCTATAAACTCGCAGTAACAGGTCCCACATTTTCCCACCCAAAAATAATCTTTGTCCCACATGGGGCTTTTTGGCACCTGGCAGATTTACATGATTTAGATGATTCCTTTTGTCATTATTCAGCACCCTACACATTCTATGGTTGAGCATTATTTTATCACCATCAACTACATTCCTTATTATATCACTAAATATCTCTTCTAAATGTGTTTAATGCAATATGATTGTGTAAGAATCTGAATTACGCAACATGAGTATGTGTTTTGTGTGTCTGTGTGCGTGTGTGTCAGTTTGTACTCACGTGCACTCACATCTTCATCCCCTACAGGTTTATCTGAAGTGACCCAGTTAGTGAATGCTTGAACGGGTCATTGTGTCCATGCCAGCAGTGATTTTGAATCCCCAGCGCTGACAGCATTATAGCTGAAGGCTGTTTCTCCATCAACTCACCTCAGAAGACTCCTTTCACCTGACACCAACGCTTAGCGGGTCACACACAATGACTGTTTCCCTCCTCCCAGCCCCCCCCCCCCCCCCCCCCCCCCGCTCCCGTCCGCTCACATCTCCTCCACTCCTCCGATGAGATGAATCTTTAAAGCCATCTTTTAGCATCAATAAATTATTGCCATATTCAATCTGAGGCATTAGTATAACAACCGTAAACAAACAGAGTCCGTGCTGAGCGGAGCGGCGGCCCCTCGCGGCTCCTTTTCTGTCACAATGTATTGTCTGTTAGCTCTCATCCATCGTTGACTCTCCAGAACAAACTGTGCCACACTATGGAGGACTGAGCACTGAGGACTCAACAGGGTCTCAGAAGGGCCCGACCAGGATCACAGCAGGGCCACAGCGGGGCCACAGCCTGGACTCTAACACTAATGCCGAGGGGGAGTGTGGCTATTTCACATGAGAACTGTTGAGTTATACCAGTTGGCTTACAGTTATGCTTTTTCATTTGTTCAGACACACTTCTTAGAAAGTGACCGAAGAAATACTTTTTATGCAAAAAACAAACGTTAAGATGCTAAACATACAGCCTGTGAAAAAGAAAATGAAGAGACTGCTTCAGCATTATCATTCTCTGTTGTTTTATTATTTAAAGGTATGTCTTTGAGGTTTTTTAAAAAAAGATTGTATTCTATAAACTACTGACAACAATTCTCTGTGTTGGAATTCAACAGACACTGGAATGGCTGCCATACATGTAGAGATAAAGATTTAAGAAACATTTGGATCGGTCTCTTAATTTTTACCAGAGCTGTATATTACTAAAATAAAGAGGTTACTGTATTAAACCTCCTAGGACCTGGCGTACACATACGTGGACATCACATTTTTGGTCATATGACCACAGTCGTTAATTCTGCTGAACTGTCGCCTCATGGCCAAGTATGTGGACACTTACACTGTCATCTGGTGGTGTCAGAAGAGTACAACACACTACGGTAAGAATTAAAAATGGCGGCAAACACAAGGGATAATTCGAGTGGCAGCTCCAAACACAAACCTCGACAAGGTAAGAAGTCCTATCATATTTCAAGGCTTTTTCTGATTTAGATATTTATCAAAGCATTGTACGTTTGTCATGACATGCAAATTTGACAAAAAATGTGTGAAAATAACAATTTGGTATGCTGCTAAACATGATGTACACGTATGTGTACATCGGGACTTAGGTTGGTCAAAAATGCTAATATGTTAGCAAAAATGTGCACGAGTAAAATAGCTTATAGCTAACTCTTGTGCAGCTAAAAAGCTGTACATTGTCCCAATGAAATAAATAACAATTAAATAACTAAATACATACATAAATTAGTTGGGTTAAAAATGTTAATATGCTAGTAAAAATGTGCCTTGCTATAGCTAATAGCTAGAGTTGTTTATAGCTATCTCTGGTGCAGTTGAAAAGCTGTCCCAGTGAAATAAATAACAAAGAAATACATACATATATAAATGACATTGGTTTGTATTTGATTTTTTCATGTTTTTATTTCCAGAGCGTTTTTCTGTGCAAACAGCATTGGAGCAATTTTGGCTAAATGATGGAGACAACTCAGATTTGGAAGACTTGTCTGACAACGATGATCCCATCCTGGATGCCAATTACCAACCCCGAACACAGGAGCGAAGCAGCAGTGAGGATGAGGATGACAGTAGTGATGATGAGGACCCCATTCCTCAGCCCACTGAGCACAGCAGAGGACGTAAACGTCTCCGTGGTGCAAATAATGGTTAGCCAAGACCCAGTGGATATTTGTTTATTTTAGGCAGGGCCTAAGGGCTAGGTGAAGGATAGGAAGCAAAATGCTTATTTACAACACTTGTTGACAGGTTCAGGGACAGGGACAGATACAGGTTCATCCCTGCAAGTCTCAGAATCGACCTGAATGCGCATCTATTGATGAGCAGATGATTCCTTTCACAGGAGCCTGTCCATGCAGACAATATCTGCCAATGAAGCCAAACCCAGTTGGCATCAAGAACTTCGTTTGTGCTACAGCAGATGGCATTGTGCTGGACTTTGATCTGTATCAAGGTACAGGTGCACTGCTTGAGCAGGTCGAAGAAGAGGTGGGCCTGGGGTTGGGAGGCTTAGTCTTGGCTCGTCTGTGTCAAACTCTGCATCGTGGCACAAAAGTGTATTGTGACCGGTTCTTCACAAGCATCCGAGGTGTGGAACAAATGATGAAGAAGGAGATGTACATTACTGGTACAATAATGAAGAACAGACTCGCTGGCGCGAAGGAGAAGCTACCCTCTGACAAAACCATGAAAAACACAGGAAGAGGTACCTCATCAGAACTTTCCACTGAAGACGGAAAGTTGTGTGTAGTGAAGTGGTATGACAACAAACCAGTATTGATGATGTCTGGTGTTCATGGCACAGAGCCTGAAGACACCTGCCAGCGCTGGGACAAGAAATTGAAACAGTATGTGACTGTCTCGCGACCAAGCATTGTCCGTGAGTACAACCTCAAGATGGGTGGAGTGGATTTGATCGATAGAATGATTAGCTACTATCGCATGAGCGCCCGTACTAAGAAGTGGACGATGCGGATGCTAATGCACTTCACAGATCTGGCTTTAGGTAGCAGCTGGCTACTCTACCGCAAAGACCTCGCAATATGTGCTGCACCAAAGAAGAGCATCATGCAGTTCCTTGAGTTCCGTACAGAAATTCCTACGACCCTCTTGGCCCAGCATCACGGTCAAGGAAGCCATGCAGACCTCTCTGAACAGTCAGAGGAAGAAGACAACTCAAATCAAGGGAACAAATGTCCTGTGACGGCAGTGCCCCATGTCTCGGTCCGCAGGAGGGCGAATGCCCATCTCCCAGAGATGATCAGCCTGAAGAATGCGGCGCGCTGCAGGGTAGCAGGCTGCACTGGAAGAACCCGAGTGCGTTGTGTGACCTGCAAAGTGTTCTTGTGCTTGCAAGGCGATCGCAACTGTTACACAGCCTTTCACACATAGACACACATACACTGCAGCACAACACACACACACACACACACACACACACACACACACTGCTGCAATGCAAAATTTCACATAACACATACTGTAACTGTGACTCTCCAAAGGGGGCAAAAATGTTTTGTTTTTCTTCATTTTGTTGTGTTTTTTCACAATGATGTTCAAAACACAAACAATAGTTGAAAGTTGAAAAAACTGCTGTGTTCAAGGTTGAAATAAAATAGTTTTTCACTCTATTACAAAAAGGTGACTTTAATGTGTTTTATGGAAATTCAGACCGAGTGTCCACATATGTGGACATCATTTTTCTCTAAAAGTACATCATGTCAAAAGATGATACTTAGTTTTTATACTTATCAGGTTCCAATAAGCCCAAATAGCAAAGAGAAATAAAAAATGCATATAAAAAAACAGCTCGGGTCTTAGGAGGTTAAATAGAATATTATATGTCAGTTGTTTAATATGCCACATGATACCATTCAGTAAACCACACCAGGACAAACAAGTGTGAACTATGATGTCACTTCCTGTCTAGACTTTGTCTCACTAAATCATTCCTTAACATTAAGTCCCGGCATCTCCTCCTCCTCATGTATGACATAATACAATTGAAAAAATCTAAAAAGACAATAAAAATAGTGCAAGAAGAAACAGAGTAGTATACAATAGTGCAAGTAATGCAGATCAAGTAAACTATATACATGTTAAAATAAAATCCAAAAAGCTAAGTTGTCTAAGAAAGTGACCAAGTCAATGCATGAGTACTGTATATATGTAAATAGAATAGAATAGACAAGAATATAATCTAAATTCAATTCCGTAAAGTGAAATAAAATACTGTTTATTGTAGTAATACAATGTCCTTTTCAGCATTCCTTTCTACTGTATTTCTGTGCAAGAAAAAAGTGACGATGCTTTTTGAGGTTCACTTCCCATTTTCGGAGCCAATCAGCTTCTGGACAGCAGCTTTTAACCCTAACCCTACCCCTTCTTGTAGGTGTCACATTTGATTGTGCTGAGGTGAAGAATATAACGTTAAATAAATAAATAAAAAATAATACGTTGCTTTTCTTAAGCTTTGCACCACAGTGATACAGGGTCAGTGTGAGTGGGCTTAAAACATACATTTAAACCTTTGTACAGAGAGATAAAGTCACCAATTTAACCCGTAAATAAAGTAATAAAATCTGGAAAAATATATTAGGTTCACTGTGTGTCAATGACATCCTGATAATTGTGAAAAGGCTCCAGCGGGTGGGGTCCAAGGTTAAAATTGAGCTAATCAACTTGAAATATAACATTGCTAATGAATGCCAAACATCAGTATAGAACTTTTAAATATGAAGTGTGTGTGCATCCTCCTCCAGTGTGTCCTCTGCACTGCTCACTAACAAGCAGCGAGGAGTCAAGCGAGTAATCAGAACAGAGAAATAAAGCCGCTCAGGCCTCCAACAGCACCCGCGCTTTGGCGGTGGAGGGGTGGAGAGTGTGTGTGTGTGTGTGTGTGTGTGTGTGTGTGTGTGTGTGTGTGTGTGTGTGTGTGTGTGTGTGTGTGTGTGTGTGTGTGTGTGTGTGTGCATATAAAGAAAGAGAGAGAGGGGTGTGCCTTGACACCCAGCAAAGACCCTTTAAACAGTCTCTCTGCTCTGGTCTTGGTTTTAGAGGCAGCCCTGTCTGGGCCTTAAACGCTCCTCATTACTAAGCTCTCCTCACATGTGGCGGTGCTGAACCTGCCGCTGCCCTGCCGCTTTTAGTGCTGCGCGTTCTCACTATTCCCTCCCGTAATAGAGGGAGACTTTGTTAAGTATCTCCTCTGGAGGCCAGGCTTGTTTAAGAGGCTCTTTAAAAAGGGCTTCATCAGAGTTTTACAGCAGCTCTGGAGAGGGATCGCCTGATCAAGGACGCAGCTGAGGAACAGATAGAACTAAGGGGGGGATGGACAGGACTAGAGCAAAGGAAAAACAAAGTTACAGCCACACATTTAGGCTACACAAATGATATGATTATAATATATACTATGATGAAGTGTTTATTGTCTGTGGCTTCCTTGTGTGAGCCCAGAATGTTGGAACAGCGGATGAACATCATGATGGGAAACCCTGTCCTACAAACTAGTTTATTGAGACAATAGTTACCAGTTTATTAGATACATCATTATCATTGCAACTAAGATGGTGCCGCTGGAGGCTGCTTGGGTGTTGTGAGGGCTCATTGTGTGTTTTCTTCAGTGTTCACACTCAGTACACCGGGCTCTCTCACCAGAAACAGTTCCTAAACATCAGACGGACAACTCCAGCTCATTTGTGTCCCACTTTTCTCTGCTCTTCCGTGGAGTTCTTGGACATTCTTTTTAAAGGTGCTCTCACCTGCATCCGATTAGTGTGAGAGGGAGTAGGGCCGGGTGAGGAGGCCGCACTCCGTTGCCCGGAATATTCCTTTCCAGTGTGCGTTCTCCGAGCATAAACTGGATAAACTTCTGCTGGTTGTGGGGGAAAACAGAGAGTTTTCTTCATCCTCAGTTTTGTGCTTCACGGAGACCTGGCTGAGTGGATAAATCTCAGCGCTACAGCTGTTCCGAGCGGATCGAGGCACGGAGCACTCCGGCAAATCAGAAGGTGGAGGATTATGTTTTTATACTAACAGTAGCTGGTGTAACGATGGTGTTGTCCCACTGAAAACTTTTATACGCGAGTTATCTTTATTCACGGAGTTTACATCCCACTGCATGCGAACCTGCAGGAGGCGCAGCGCACACTCGCCGACCAGACACTTTGTGGAGAGGACCAACCCGGACTGCTTAGTTATTGTTCTTGGTGATTTTAACAAAGGTAACCCCAGCCAGGTTTTAGGCATAGGCGAGGCAGTCGCCTAGGGCGCCTGATCTGGCTCGGCGCTGCGCTGGTCTCTCAGAGGAACAAAAAAAAAAAGGTTTGTTGTTGCAAAAAATTTGACCGTGGGCGCCCATCCTAAATTTCTGCCTTGATGTATCAAACTTACACATTAATAATTGAATAAAGAAAACACCTTTTGCACCCCAGTTAAATTTTTCATTTGCCCTGTGGGCTACTTGTACGATGGGCGCTGTGAGTGATGAAAGTGGGGGATCGTGGCTTATCAGGCGCCCGCTGCTCACAGCCCAAGTCCGGCAGCGCGATCCAAAAGTGTCAGACATCGCTTCAGTTAAGAAGAGGCAGACATCTTTAAAGACATTAATTTACATCATAATCAAAAGGTCCAAGCTTTCAGGTGCACAAGGAAGGAAACGAAGAAAAAGTATGGGTCAGATCAGTCTCATAATAGGCCTACACAAATGCACACATCCACACAAAAATGTGTTCCGTTTCACATACATGTAAATAAAATCCAAATACAGAAAGAAAGTTTTAAATGTGTATTTTTGATCCACACATATCCGTTTTCCGTTTCAAACCGCTGAACCTGCATACACAAACCGCTCCCGGCATGGATTGCTGTGCATTCGTGTGTTTGTTTTTTGAGACTCCCCTGACGGACACCTGATTCGTACTTGTAATCTTTTTCTATCTATAGTCAATCACATGTTTCCTCCATTCTAAGCCAATCACATGAGCGCGCCCCCACGAGGGTATGATTTCTTGCGTTCATGACGTAGCGCTTCATATACGCATTTTGCGCTGTCCGGAGCTGACAGGTTAACTTCAACATTGCGTCTAGCATAAGTGTCTCAAGTAATAAGTGTCTCTGGGTGAATGGCCTGACCAGTGCGTGGGCAGACGGGACTGTAACTTCTCCTTCTGCAACTGAGAACAAAGGAGGCTGGTAGCCAAAAGCACAATGAAACTGAGAGAGGCCCGTGGCAGATTGCATATTGTGTGCATACTCCACCAGGGTGAGCTGTCTGCTATATGAGGAGGGACACCAGGCCGCGAAGGCAGGTTTCGAGCTCTTGGTTCAGGCGCCCGATCTGGCCATTACACTCCGGGTGATATCTGGACGACAGGCTGACTGTGGCACCAATGAGGCTGCAGAATTCCTGCCAGAACCGTGACACGAATTAGGGATCCGGGTCAGAGACAATGTCCTTTGGGAAACCATGAAGGCAAAACACATTATGCATCATGACCTTGGCTGTTTCCTTGGCGGACGGCAATTTAGGTAAAGCAATGAAATGAATCATCTTGGAGAAACGATCCACCACCGTGGGCACAGTGGTGTTACCTTCGGAGGCGGGCAGGCCAGCAACAAAGTCCAGTGATATCTCTGACCAGGGTCTGCTGGGAATGGAAAGTGGGTGGAACAGTCCCATTCGTGCCCGGGAGGAGGTCTTGTTTCCGGGGCGCAGACAGGACACGCCGCCACATACTCCTTCACCCCCTTCTCCATGGATGGCCACCAAAAACGCTGCTTGATTACAAACATAGTTCTTCTGACCCCGGGATGAGAGGTTAGAAGCGAGGTGTGAGCCCAGTGAATCACCTGAGGTCGCTTGGCTACCGGGACGAACAGCCGGTTAGGCGGGCAACCACTAGGTGCCGGGCTCTCACTGCTGGCTTGCGTCACCTCACTTTCTATTTGCCAAGTCACCGCTCCTACCACAAGGTTAAGTGGAAGGACGAGTTCAGGCTCCTTGGCTACAGGCTCGGGGTCAAACAGACGAGACAGGGCGACGGGCTTGGCATTCTGAGACCCCGGTCTGTAAAAAAGAACAAAATCAAAATGGTAAAAAAATGTCCACCTAGCCTGGCAGGAATTCAGTCTCTTAGCCTCACTTAGATATACTCGAGGATTTTGCAGTCAGTCCAGACCACAAAGGGATGTTCAGCCCCCTCCTACCAATGCCTCCACTCCTCGACTTCAACAGCAAGGCAACTCACGGTTCCCCATGTCGTAGTTCCTCTCTGCCGGGGACAGCTTCCTGGACAGGAAGGCGCAGGGGTGAAGCTTGTTGTCCTTCTCTTGACGCTGGAAGAGCATCCACCTCCACCACAAACTGGCAAGTGGGGTATGGCAAGTTGAGTATGGGAGCAGAGGTGAACCTACTTTTGAGCTGAGAGAAGGCTTCCTCAGCCTGAGAGGACCTCACAAAACGGCTATAAAAGTAAGTGAAGCCCAACAACTGCTGCACCTTTCTGCGACTGTCAGGGGTAGGCCAATCAGTTACTGCGCTAACCTTAGCCGGATCCATTTTAACCTGACTTGGGGAAATTATGAAACCCAAAAAGGTGACATTCTCAGCATGAAAGTCACACTTTTCGGCCAAACAACAGGTTTTCCAGCAGTTTGTGGAGAACCTGGCAGACATGTTGTTTGTGTGATTCCAGGTCCAGGGAGTAAATCAGAATGTCATAGAGATAGACAAAGACAAAGCAGGTCAGAAAATTCCTTAAAACGTCATTAATTAGGGCTTGGAAAACAGCTGGAGCATTAGAAAGACCAAACGGCATGACAAGATACTCGTAATGACCAGTAAGTGTGTTGAACCCTGTTTTCCATTCATCCCCCTCCCTGATCCTGACCAAATGATAGGCGTTACGCAAATCTAGCTTGGTGAAAACCTTAGCTCCCTGAAGTTGCTCAAACGCAGAAGAGATGAGAGGAATGGGGTATCTGCTCTTAACTGGGATGTCATTGAGAGTGGCATAGTCAATACAGGGTCTTAGGGACCCATCTTTCTTACCAAGAAAAAAATCCTGCCCCTGCTGAGGATGAGGAGGAGCGAATTAACCCTGCTTTGAGAGACGCTTCAATATAATCCTTCATGGCCTCTTTCTCTGGTCCTGAGCTAAATGTGTACTAAACTCTCAAAATTAGGTTTAGTGGTTGTCAACACCCCGCTGCGTTCGACACGCATTTGTCGCAAATGCTTCAATTGGGTCACAAGGTTCGAGGCTCTTCCTCTGTTGCCATTGTTGAACTACAGACTAGACTACAATTCAAACTCGGCACCAACTTCGACGTAATCGCTCTCAACCCCTCCCCCTGTTTGCTGATTGGCCCGATAGACTTCTGAGTTCCAGTAATCGTACGTAATGAGTTCATGCCCAGTCTCACTTACAGAAGCAAAATGAAATTGGGCGGAAGTACGTAGGCTGGTTTAGCCAAGCTAAGTTTGTACTGTCAAGGGGCGAACTTGCAGGCAAGAACCCAAACGCACCATTCAGAGACAAGGGGTTTCAGGAAAAGTCCTTTTATTGGATGACCTTTGTACAAAGGAATTCACAAACAAAAAAACACTCTTTCGAGGGAAAAAACCTGACTAAAGACTACGAAAACAAAAGCCACTCGTATGAGGGAAAGACATAACTGAGACAAGGATCTAGGAGCATACATGAGCCTGGGGCTGGATGTCGGACATTTACGTATGACAAACTGGAACAGGGGGAGACGAGGACAATATATACACAAGGCGAGGAGACACAGGTGGAAACAATCAGGGCGGGGTAGACAATCACGAAAGAGGGAGACACACGGGGGCAGGGGGAGACCTGAAACGAGAAAGGGAATTAATCTTCAACATAAAACTGGGAGGCACAAGACAACAAAAGGACAGGACGAAAACTAATATGAATAAAACAACATTATTTTTCGAGACATGACAATTTGTGTATTATGAGACTGATCTGACCCCATAAAAAAGGAGGAGGAAAAGAGAGCCAACACAGAGGTACGTCGGATTGTGTAAACATAAAAAAAAAAAAAGTGGTTTTGTGTGTAACATTTCATTTGTGGTCGCTAACTAGCTAGTTAAGTAGCAATAAAGCTAATGCCAGTTAGCCTATTGATGCTAGGATGGCCACGAGCCTCGGATACGGAATGATGGATAGAAGCAGATATAAATGTGAATATCAACCAGAAGAAAGCTATCTGGATAACTGCTCCATTGTATAAAGTGAGGCTGACCAACCAATATAGGCATGTCTTGTTATTTAGTTGTTACTTATGTTTGCAACTTATTTCCATGGTGCAGCGGCATTTAACTTTTTAATAAATCACTTTATATAGGCTCGGTTTAAATTTGCATACAGCTGAGGCAGGTTGCAGCAGTTATTTTTGTCTGACTGTAGATACATGTTTTTTTTGCTTGTAATTGGCTAATATCTACTTTATAACTGTCCAGATGCACTTGAGAAATACCTCAAAAAGCCCCCAGCTACTGGAGAAGGAACATCTGATCTCAAATCGAGATCACACTCTGAAGAATGTAGGTTTAGCCAATTATTTATGGTCTCTGTGTAATTGTTAATACACTGCTATTTTGTCATATTTATTATTATTATTATTATTATTATTATTATTATTATTATTATTATTATTATTATTATTATTATTATTATTATTATTATAAATAATAAAAACTAAAGCATGCATAACTTTATCTGCTTGTGTAACCCAGGTGAAAATAGACATGGTTATTAAATAGTTAATACATAAGAATAAATATCAAACAGAATTTCATCATTTCAAATAATTTACTTTATTGATATTAAAAACATCTTAAACAGATAAATAGGATTAAAAACATTATTTCATGGGTTTGGTAATTTATTTTATCATTGGTTGAAGTTGAAAGGTCATATCTATCAGCTAATCACAGTGCTGATAGTCATTCTCTTCCGGAAGATTCTCGGGAGAATCGAGGAAGCAAGAACAGGTGAAGTCACGCTTGAGAGTAGCTCCAGTAAGAAGATATTAGAGCTAAGAAATCTAAGTGTATTTGACGATTTATTTTCTTGCTGTGAGTGTTTTGTTTACCCTTCTGTCTATGTCGATAGACTGTGGTTTTGTTTAGCGTTTTAGTTTTTGAGTTACTGAGGAGATTCGCGGAGATACAGTTTGCTTTTGAAGATCACGCATCCAGCGCGTGGTCAACGACATTGGATGGCGAGCCACCCGAGGAAGGAGCAACGCTGAACTGTGTTTGTACGTCGAAAGAAACATCTTTTCTCCTATTCGAGGAGAGCGGACATCGTAGTGAGGGGCCGGGTGCTTCAGCCTTTCCTTTCCTTTCCCTGCCCTGCCGAGAATCAATCACCAACTGCGGTAAGACTGTGCCAGTAGTAGCCGCCATACTTCTCCCCTCTGGATCACGTGAGCAGTGCGTGGACTGCTCTGCGCTGCTGTGTGAAAGGGAACTTCTCCCTTTCTCTCGCTAAAGGACTGTTTAGCACTAAGGAATTGATTTAATGGACATTGATAGAGTTAACCATTTTGTGTTGATGTTTATGTGCATACTGTGAATGTGTTTAACTGTAAGGTTGATTGATACTGCATTTACTGGTGTTAACTTTCTCTTGTGGGCTTAGTAAGATGCCCTATGTTTCTTGGTTGTAATAACCTACTGATAGAGGGTAATACCAAATGCTTCTGATTTAATTAAAACTAAAATAGGCCTAAGTTGATTAATAATTAAGATGGAAAATTAAAGAACTAGTTATACCAAATAACTGCAAACTAACTGGATAACAAACTAATACTAGAACACTTATAAGAGCTCAACTGAGATACTAACTAAATTACTGAAACTGACTGAGTTTAAGTTAACTAGATATTAAGAATTCAAAATAGTTTTCTTTACTTAAAGGGTAACTGAGTAAAACTCAGATTCTTCTTTGAATCACTTTGCATTTATGCAAATGGTTTTTCCTGTGTTGTATGTTTTGTATGTGTAATGTCTTAAAGGTACCATTTTCTAAATAATACTTCTACTACTTCTATTTCCTTTTTTGATAAAGCCGGCAATTCTAAACTTATCTTTTGGTCTGTTTTCTCTGTTCTCTTGCTAATTATTATTTTAACCAATTACTGCTCTTCCTACGAACCTAGTTTCTGGTCCAACAACAACAACAACAACAACAACTCTCTTTTAATATTTGTAGTAAGTGCTACACTTGCATGTTTGGAAGGAATAACGAGCATATTACATGAGTCCACCATAGCAGTACCTTCAGTTCCTGCTGACTGCCAAGGACCGTCTGAGTCCACCATAGCAGTACCTTCAGTTCCTGCTGACTGCCAAGGACCGTCTGAGTCCACCATAGCAGTACCTTCAGTTCCTGCTGACTGCCAAGGCCCGTCTGAGTCCACCATAGCAGCACCTTCAGATCCTGCTGACTGCCAAGGCGCGTCTGAGTCCACCATAGCAGCACCTTCAGATCCTGCTGACTGCCAAGGCCCGTCTAAGTCCACCATAGCAGCACCTTCAGATCCTGTTGACTGCCAAGGCCCGTCTGAGTCCACCATAGCAGCACCCCTGCTGACTGCCAAGGCCCGTCTGAGTCCACCATAGCAGCACCCCTGCTGACTGCCAAGGCCCGTCTGAGTCCACCATAGCAGCACCTTCAGATCCTGCTGACTGCCAAGGCCCGTCTGAGTCCACCATAGCAGCACCTTCAGATCCTGCTGACTGCCAAGGCCCGTCTGAGTCCACCATAGCAGCACCTTCAGATCCTGCTGACTGGCCAGCACTGTCTGAAACAGTGAGGATGGAGTTAGTTAGACCAGGGCCATATCAGGTAAAATCAGACTTCACTTTTCCCAAAAAGGAGGATGGGAGAAGTTGCCATCATCACTACTTTAACCAAAAATGAGTAAATGGAGAGACAATCATGAGAAGCTGGGTTGTGTATTCCACGAAGAAAAAAAGTATTTACTGCTTTTGCTGCAAGCTGTTAGATTACACACTCTTCAGTAGTGGACTAAATGACTGGAGAAATTGCACTGACATACTCAAAACACATGAGAACAGTACAGAATACTCTAGCAACATGACTTTGTGGAAGGAACTGGAGACTCGACTTGAAAAGGGCCAAACAATAGTCAAAATGGCACTTCTGGAGGCTGAAAGGAGGAGGTGGCGTGAAGTCCTGACCAGATTGGTGGCCATAATTCAGTCATTGGCAGAGCAAAATATTGCCTTTAGAGGGACCACCGACACACTTTACCAGCTCATCGCCAAGTTCGACCCAGTCCTCAAGCAGTGGAAAGAGGATCCACCAATACATCCTATTTAGGAAAAATGATTCAAAATTAACTGGTAGATTGCATCAGTGGTAACATTGTGGACCATACGGTCGATGAAATAAAAAAATCCAAATACTTTTCGATTATTTTGGATTGCACCCCAGATTTGAGCCATAAACAGCAACTATCAGTCATAATTTGACTTGTTGCAACCCAGGACACAGCCCAAATAAAAAAAACATTTTATTGGGTTCCTTGAGGTGGAAGAGTCCACTGGAGAAAGCCCTGCAACCCTCATTCTTAAGTGAACAGCTCAATATCCCTTTTGAAGACTGCAGAGGGCAGTCTTATGACAATGGTGCAAATATGAAAGGAAGGGGAAAGGAGTCCAAGCCAGGCTTCTTCAAATAAATCCAAAGGCTTTATTTGTGCGATGCAGAGCACAAAAGTTAATTCTGGTGGTACATGATGCTGCAAAAAGCTCTGCAGAAGCCACTAGCTACTTTGGCTACCTGCAGAAGCTTTTCACGCTCTTCTCTGCCTCCACTCAGAGATGGACCATCAAAAAGTCATGTGAACACAACATTGAAATCTTGGTCTGATACCAGATGGGAGAGTCGGATCAACAGCATAGAGGCTGTAAGGTATCAGACTGCAGAAGTCAGAGATGCACTTCTAGAGGTGAGGGATAAAGCCACAGATGGAGTCCTAAAAATTGAGGCACAATCTTTGGCTGAAGAGGTTGGATCATACCGCTTTTCAATCAGCACTGTGGTATGGTATGACATCCTGAACAAAATTCAACATGTCAGCAAAATGTTGCAATCAGTGTCAATGCAGCTGGATGTTGCTGTTGACCTCCTGAGAAAAAACAAGTGCTAATATCGCCTAGGGCACCAAAATGTCTAGAACCGGCTCTGACCTCAGCCATGAACTCCCAAAATACAAACACTTCATTAAATGCCTGAGCAGTGAGGGGGATATGTTGGATTAGTGTTACACCACCATCACGGGTGGTCTGTATGATTTAGTTTGCGGTTCAAACTGCTTCAGAGCGGTGTTCATTGAACTTGTGTTTTAGATGCGAGATATCATGTGTGCTGCTGTTGTAATCTTTTGTCTGGACCAACTATATCTTAAAAAAGACAACTTTTCTAAAAAAATTCCAAACTTCATGATGGTAGAATTCATTGACAGGCTGTTTGTCAGGAACATGACACAAATACCTGGAATTAAATGGAGCAATTCAAGACAAAGCTCAAAATTCAAAAAGTCTTAACTTAAAAAATAAAATTACAACAATAAATTCCGCTTCCAAAGGCAACACATGGTAAAGGTGAAATGCAAACACTTAATACTAAATAAACTTGACTCTGGGAAATAACTACAAGTTCAAAAGTTATTTTAACTACATTTGAAACAAGACTGGCACAGGACAAAGGGAGATGAGGACTATTTATACAAGAGGTAATGGCACACAGGTGACAACAATAAGGGAGGGGCCGACAATCTCAAAGGGGGGAAACACACAATGGCAGGAAGGGCTCTGAAAAGAGAGGGAAGGTAAGTACAAAATAAAATTGCAATGACAGACAGTGCATGACGAGACTAGACATGAGTGACTGTAACACAACAACTGAACAATGCGACATGAAAATTCACAAAACCTATATCTAAAGATGGACTATAATCTAAACATGAAGTATAGAACATAAACCTGATAAATAACTCAACATGACATGAGTAAAAAGAACTGGGCGGAGTTAACAGACATGGCGTGATGTTGCACTGTTGTATAACACCTAAATGATTTAAGCTAGGTGTATCTAATAGACTGAGTAAATAACCTTAGAAATACATCATGAAGTCCTGTTGCATTTAGCCTGAAGCTACTTCAGGTTCAGATCTATTCAAAGTCTGTCTCACCCCAGCATGTGCACGTGTAGAAAGCATTAATGTCTGTGATTGTTATGCCTTTAGAAATGTGTTTGTTGCTCTGCTATCATAGTTTAATGTGATTTATTTATTTTTGTAACCATGGCAATATATAAGCAGTGCATGCTGGGAGACACGAAGTACATTTGCCGTGCAGCGGTCAGATACAGTTGTGTGAGCACATCCAGTCATCAGCTCCTCAGTTAAGTGCTATTCTTTCTCTCTCTTTCCTAACGCAAAGTCTGTAAGTATTAATGCGTCTTATAACATTATGTCGTCAAATATTTTGAGTTTGTGAGTGTATTCAGACTGCTAAGACGCTAATTGTGTTGCTAGGCTAAGTTAGTGCTAAAGTTAGCTTTCTGTTTTACCGTTGCTTGCTATTTTTGTTAGCTTGATCATATCTCATCATATAAGCTACGTGGCTAGGCTAGCCAAGCTGTGATATTTACACAGATGCTATTGTGTTTGGTGTGTTTTATAATACAGATATGTCATTGCATTGTCTTTAGAGTTTCACAAGATTCCCAGTAAACTTCATGGAAACGAATCATCTTTGTCCTGGGGTTTTTTGGAGTGTTTAAGCTGAATGGAAACATTGCCCATGACACCCTCCTGTCCTCACAGGAAGTGAAGTGCACCCCTCCGAACACACAGTCAGACATGGGGTCAGAATGTTCTTCTACCAATCACAGCTCAGCAAGTCTCCACGAATGAATCGTGTTTCTTTGGTAAATTGACGTTTATCTAGCTCAGTGGTTCGGACCCCGCTGGCAAAGTGTTTGCAGGTTAATTTCTGTAAGTTGTCAAATATTTCAGACTGGAGGATGAGCGACTATCACACACAAAGCAATTTTTATTGACTATTAATAATTGGATCCTTCACAATCACTATTGGAAATCAGCAATGCTCATAAACGTTACAGAGGAGAACAAACATTTAAGACGCTGATAGAAAAGATGATCCCTCTGTGAGGATAAGTCCAAAATGCTCGACTGTCACGTGATTCACCGATACTCCAATAGTTCCCGGAAGTTGTTCGCGGGCTATTTAGAATGTGCTAATAACCGGTTAATACAGAGATAGAACTGAGATGTTGGGTAATTAGTAGTCAATAAATGTTTTGATCTGCAATATTTATATAGCATACTGATATGTATATTTATGTACTTCATACATATCAGTATGCTATGTAAATATTGCAGATCAAAACACAAAGTAAAATCCGCCAATATTTGAGGATTATTGTGAACAGCTGGGCTAACGCTACCTTGGTTAAAGAGCGTGTTACTGTTATTGCTTTGAATTGATACACAAATAAAAATATGTTCTGTAACTTGTATGGTAGTCAATAGCAATCACAACTTAATATCTATAGATATATTTATAGGGAGATTAGATAAATATTCTACCATTTCTTTAATTCATGCTGGTCTCCGTAATCCCATGGTAATTGCAGACCTATTTTAAACACTAATGTAATCTTTATGACTTTCAGAAAGGACAGGAGACCAACAGGTGACAATCAATGATTGTCAACTGACAGCACAATGGGTCAATGGACTAGCAGCAGCAGTAGCATGATGATGTTAAATGTGTGGTTTAGGAAAATCCATTGTAAATAAATGGAATTCAATTAAACATTGACTAGCATGTCATGCAGTTTGTCTGTTCCTTTTCCTCCATGTTGTCCTGGCATATAATCTCCACCATGGTTTGCTGTGCTGCTTGGGGATGCTCCATCGCTCTGAGAAAGGAGTACACGTATAGTTTCCCCAACTGATGCAGAGAGGAGGAAAAAATGGCTGGCTCAGGTCAGCAGGAGCAATTTAACTATCAAAAAAGACAATAGCAAAACAATATGTGAGGTTACCATATTCAAACAATGCATTTGCACTTTTTCACAAAACAAACACCACACCATTGGGAAGCTTTGTGTTTGGTTTAATAAAAATAAGGACCAGGGAAAGGCTTGCAAAGCTCTGACTCATGCTCCATTGAATCCCCCTCTGGGTCTTGTGCTGAAAGGGAGAGAAAGACAGGAGAAAGGGTGAGATACATCTATATAGCAACCTATTGGATGGAAAATTGCCTTTAGAATATAAGGTCGGGTCTTTGTTCCCCAACTGAAGTTATAGAACTTTATTATTTGTGCACTCTAAATCCATATCAATAGCGATGTATCACAAAAATAACTCTCTTCCTTATTGTATAACGTTAACTTTATTATAATAGTTCATACTACAAAATGCATATCCTAATTTCAAGGCCTCCACATACCACTCTATAATCACACGCCCCAATGTTATATTTATCTAATATTTAACTCCCTCCAACCGGCAAAAAGAATCACATTTAAAAGCCTTTTTCTCTAATTCCACAACGTTGGATGAAATGATATTAAGAGAACGGAATTTACAATTCATAGGCTGTTCATGGGTGTTGCTAACTTTATCCGGTATCCTAGCTTAATATGTATGTTAACATTCCCTAAATCTATTAATGTAGTGGGTGATAACCCTCTGACATGCTTTAATGCACATATTCATTTGATTCAGATGTGCTGATAATATCCGCAATATAAATGTTTAAACGTCTTGCCTTCAAAAGTGCATCACAAACTGACTTTTCTGCTGCAACTCCACTGTGCTGCTAGTGTGAGCCGCTAACTTCCGGGAACTATTGAGAGGCTCCACGATCCGCCAGTGCTGTAAAAAAAATGGTCCATTGGAGCGAACGGAGATGAGGCAACTCTCTCTATACGGCTCTGCTCTGCATCATCTTCTGATCAGTACTGCAATAAAGAATAAATCCACTTTAAAAATTGTATTTTTCCTCTCCAGATCATTTATTCAAATCAGATTGCTAAATGTTTCTGCTGCTTTTTTTCTTTTTCAGAGTTGACTTCCAGGAGTCTGTCCGACACCGCTGAGGGAAATAAGGCAGATTGATAACTTTGGATGGCCACAAATGGAATGCAAATGGTCTCTGAAATCATATTAAAGCCCCTGACGGGTGTGAGTGATGGGAAACAACAAGAGCTTGATTCTCCTGTCACGGTGTCACCTTCAGGCCCTTTTCTGTTTCCATATTAATTGGGACAGACACATGCATGGGAGGACAGGGAGGGTCACAAGAATAGGAGGAAGGATAAAAAAGAACAAAGCCAGCCATAAGGGGAAAAAGATGCAAGTGGAAGGCAGTGAATGAAGACTGATGATTGATAATGAAATACTAAACGGAGAGAGCGGGTATGGAGATCCAACATGTCATGTTAACAAGTGGAGCTCAGGAAGCTGAAGGCTGGCTGTGAGAGCTCCGGTTCTCCTCCTTATCCTTCGTGCTACGCTAGGCTGGAACCGACAGCTTTCTCCCAAACCGCTCCTCCTCTCAGAGAGACAACCCAGCAGAGCCTGAGATGAAATCTGAGAGGAGAGATGGAGTGCGAAGGGGTGGGGGGAATATAATTTAGGTCAGAGTAGACAGTACCTCTTCAACACTGGGTCGGGACAAATCTATCCTTTTTTTTATTGTTTGAGATGTAACCACGCCCACTTTTGCATCAATGTAACTCTGCATGGTGGTATAAAATGTTAACAATGTTGAAGTAATATTGTGTCTACTTTAGCTTGGAATAAAAACAACATGTGCTGGTGGAGAGGACTGCAGCTTTGGTGTCCCACTTATAGTAGCCGCTGTAGCAACTTGCTCTGCAGCCAGTGCAAGCCATGCTGAAAACGTTACAGCGGTCTTTGGTATTTTTTCTTCTGAAAGTGTTGGAAAGAAACAAAGTAAACATACTCATTCTTTACTTACATAGAAAACGTGACAAACAAAAAAACTTGCTATAAGGCTACAGACTTTTTGTTTATTCTTCATAAATCCATGGTGAATTAACATTTACTCAGCTAAGCATAACTGTGATCTTCTTTCACTTAAAAAAGTGCTACTTTCATAAATCTACTTTGAAAAGTATGTTCTATGAAGAGACTGTAGCTGTCAAATTCATATATCGTGGGATGAAAATGCAGAGGGGGCTGAAACCTGCAACAATGGTTTCGTCATGCAGTAGCGGTCGTGGTTAAACCTCAACTGGGCTGGGGACTGGAAGGAAGACCTGGATTGAAGTCAAGGAGCATTGTCTGGATTCTCCTGTCTTGAATCACCTGCAGTGAGCTGCTGAGGTGGCAGTGCATCAGATCAGATCTGTTTCTATCAAACACAATGACAGAGGTGTGGTGTGGGAAACTTATTTTGGAGAGGCTCAATCAGGTTGGAAGTCCATTGTGATGCTCTGCACAGCCACTTGTTGTATTGTATGGATACTGTGTCACTCAGCTAGCACTTCTGTGATTTAGGAGCAAGGGTTGGGAAGTAAAAAACAAATTCAATGAGCTAGTATCAGACAAGTCAATGTGATGATGTTCTGGAGGTGAGTGGTTATGGTGTGTGGGTGTGTGTGATCATTATTGCTCCTGACGAGCAGGAGGAACATTGTATGGCAGCCTCTGCCTCTGTATGAATGTGTGAATGACAAAGTTTATTTATAATTTAATTTGGCATTACTACGGCTGAGGCAGGAACATAAATGTATGAATAATAGATTATGATATATATATAAACTGCCCGGCCAAAAAAAAGATCACGGTCACAAACCTGTGGGGGCAGTATTATGATCTGGGGTTGCTGCAGTTGGTCTGGTCTAGGATCATTGTTAGGGAATATTTTGTGAAAGCTTGTAAACCTTTAGCTCATTTGCATCTCTTCTCTCTGCCCTCCTTCGACCTGGCTCTACGGCCTTGCAGGTGCTGTTATCTTCATTAAGGAGGGGCAGCCTGGGCTTCCGAAGCCTTGTTGTTCCCACAGTGGGTACAAGCTCATGCTGACCTAAGATTGGCTTTATTGTTTAGGGACAGCTTGCGCCAGTTTATCTGGCCCACTATGCTCCGGTAAACACCTTATCTGTGACCTAAATGACAGTTTAAGTTAAATGTATTGTCTGAGCGTTTGAAGAATGTTGATTATCCATTTGGAACTAGTTAAAACCTCTTCCTATTGTCGAGATCTTCAGAATTGGTTTGGCAACCGCTGTGGCAACTCGTGTCTACAGTAAATGTCTTGTCAATTCTCCGGCCGTAACTCAGAATAAACCCAACAGTGTTTTGCCATCAAGTTCCTGCTCTCCAGCGTCTCTTTGAGTTTCGTCTCCATTGCTTCAGAAGTTTCCACCACAATCAGCAACGTTATGTGCCCAAACAATGAGGTCAGCTGACTACCTGAATATACTGAATGACCAGGTTATTCCATCAATGGATTTTTTCTTCCCTGATGGCACGGGCATGTTCCAAGAGGACAATGCCATGATCCATCGGGCTCACATTGTGAAAGAGTGGTTCAGGAAGCATGAGACATCCTTTTCACACATGGATTGGCCCCCACAGAGTCCAGACCTGAACCCGATTGAGAATCTTTTGGATGTTATGGAGAAAACTTTGCGAAGTGGTCCGAATCTCCCGTCATCAATACACGAAAAATAATGCAAGACAGAAATAAAGGTTGTGACATTGCAGAAGCTTGTGGAAACAACGCCACACTGAATGCGTGACGTAATCAAAGATAAAGAAGGTCCAACGAATATTAGAGTGTGTGACCTTGTATATATATATATATATATATACATATATATATATATATATATATATATATATATATATATATATATAATATCTGTTGTCCACAGATGCAAGAGTGTAAACACAGACTCACAGGGGCGTATTAACAACAGGAAGGGACTGCTTTTCTTAAGATCAACATCCTATGTTTTGTTTCCTGAAGGGAAAAGCTGTTTTTTTTCTTTATTTCTTTTTAATTAACAATAGGTTAAATAAAAATGCAGTTCACCTCAGCTCTTTAGAGCCTTCTTCCTGATAAACCTCTACGCATTACCTGTTCAGACTATAACCAGTCTATGGTTCAGACAACAGACACACACCAGCTGAACACAGTGGAGTATTCTGAGGAGGAGATGGAGAGCAAAGCAGAGCCAAGGAGGATCAATATTCCTTTACTTGTATCTGGTGTACACATGACAAGTTTAAACAAAGAAACACAACAATACACAATATAAAAAAAGAAACATAAAATATCCGATCATAGAAGAATATAATATAATAGAAGAACCATGAGTCAGATGGAGTGTAACTGACTGTTGAGCGATGTGAGCATGTATCGGAATGTGAAAAACCCGAGTTGTGAATGTTATGTTGGGTGATATGAGCTCTGTTAATCAGTTTACATTGTATTAGCTACAGGTTAGTATTCTCTGTCATCGTGAAGGTAAGGAGATGTGTTTCAGTTGTGTTATTTAATTAAGAGTTTCAAGCATTTAACAGAATCAATGTATTTCCAGCTGGAAGGCCAGAGTCCTTCACAACCATGACGTACACGGATCTGAACCCCTGCTACAACAGAAAAGCAAGCCCTTTATACAGAAAACAGGAACAGGAAAGAGAAGTTCTCAGCCAATCAAATTCAGTTTTACAGCCTAATGAAGACACGTGGTTGGATGATGTAACAATGGTTGATGTTCAATTCCTGACAATGATAAGCTAAAAGAACATTTAGAAGTTACACGTAGACGTGATTTTAAACTATGAGAGGATCAACCCAGGGAATATAATTAAATTAGACTTATGATACATTTCCACGATAATTACAATCATGATGTCAACCATGATATAATGTGATCAAACCTTCATTATTTCCTGTTCTAAGGCTGAAGGCCATGCCCAGCAGTGTATAGTTTCAATTCAAAGGTTTGGAAACAGCTGATTCATCCCACTTCCACTATATCTAGGGTGACACATAGTCTATAATGAAATTATTCTTAAGAGGAACCAATGAGTGCATCTAATCTACTCAGGGTGTCATAACAATAATGCTGAGAACTGATTTTAATTGGATCATCTTATTTTTCATTTATTTCTTTTACAAAATGTACATTTGACTTCACGTGCTGTTTAACGGATTGTTCTAAGGAGCAGGTTCTGCAGACTAACCAACAGCTGCAGGTGCAGCAGTGTGAGGGATTGTGCCTGTGGGGGTTTCATATAATATTCTTTTAATTTGATGTTTCTGTCAGTCACCGTGAAATATTAACTATCACATGTGAATTAAGCAGGCTTTCCTCGTCATGTGTTACGCTCCAGAGACATTAAATCAATACGTATCTGATTTGGAAACATGAAGTAAAAAATGACTGTTTCATTAATGTCAATGAGGGCCAAATTAGACTGCTATTTAGATTCATGTGTGTGGAATACTGAGCCACAGGAACACTTTTACATTCCTCCGGATTCAGTATATGATTATGTGAGTCTTATATTGTCACATGTGGTTTTTGACCAGCATACATGACCAGTGACAGCCCGGTGAGAGAAGCCCGAGGTATGTTGCTTTAAAGCCGGGCCACAGGAAACAAAATGGAAGATGAGTGGACTTCTAAATCTTTAATTCAGTTAAAATGGGTAAGCAAATGAGAATAGGAACATTAACTAATAGCTTAGTCTTAGTCTTATTTTTTGCTCTTACCCTGTCCCAAGATACAGTGCCCGAAAAACGGTTTATATATTAAAATGACCCACATATTACATGCATATTACACTCATGTTACATACATCTTTCACCTAATATACACCCGTAGTACACCCATCTTACACCCGTATGCCCTGTTAGTACACCTGGTTATCTGTAGAGTCATTATTCCTGTTTTATAACCTTATCCAGGCAACGTGTCCTCCATGACACACAAACCATTTAAGGGCAAAGTGTCTCAGCCTCCACACACACACTCTCACACACTCTGGTGATGTTGGTCAGGGTTCAGTGCTCATTTCACACCCATCAAAGTGACATTTTAGCAGTTCTGATATCTCACCCACTGCTATCTCCTCTATAATGAAATGGTGAACCACTCACAGCCTTATCTGCCTTTATACACATTCTCAAGAGCCACAAATAAGAGCAGAATACATCTTGGTGCTTTTATAAGCAGTAAAGCTCCATTAGACAGTTATTATAGCTCCATTATGTCGTGCAGTGTCTCACATGAAGAGCCGGAGCCTTGCTTCAGATATAATTCTTCTGTGACTCTAGGTCTCTGTGCAGTCATGGGGAGCAATCGATAACAGTGGACAGTATAGTTCTGTTTGTATACTGCCTGCTGTGGCTAAATAAACCATTTTTAATTGCTTTTTTTATATACTGCTTTTCCCATTTGACTTATTAGGCCTTTACTTGCTATGTGTTTATTAGGTCAGCCCATACAGACCGATCAATCATGAAGATGCTCTTAAATTTAGATTCACATGACCCCGTAAATCAATTTGAACTCAGCGCCCGTCTAGCTTCTTCTTCTTTTTCTTCTTCTTCTTCTTCTTCTTCTTCTTCTTCTTCTTCTTCTTCTTCTTCTTCTTCTTCTTCTTCTTCTTCTTCTTCTTCTTCTTCTTCTTCTTCCCTGCTGAGCAAAACCAGTCGTAGTAAGATCAGCCAATTAAAAGCCATGCCTGTGTAATCACCGCAAAATGGGCAACAAAAGCTGTTTCAAAAGTGCTGCTCACATAGAATCCAGTCAATTAGAGGACAACCTTCCTGGGAAAACTTGCTTTCTATTTTAGGATAATGTATCAAGTCCTTGTGCATGTGTCTGTCCACACACACACACACACACACACACACACACACACACACACACACACACACACACACACACACACACACACACACACACACACACACACACACACACAAACACACACACACAGGCTCTTTGCTCTCATCAAATGCTGATGCATAACTTAGTGGTTCATTTAAAGCGTTGCTAAAGAGTCAAAGGTCCAACCATCACCTTTACTATGAGACCCACACACACACACACACACACACACACACACACACACACACACACACACACACACACACACACACACACACACACACACACACACACACACACACACACACACACACATTCTGTGGCATTGGGAGACACACAACCAGCCACACAGAATTAACAGTATGCACATAATTAACTGAAGTTAGTCTCCACGCTAATTTGCCGCACACCCTCCATCATGCCAATGAGGCTGAGCTCCACACTTTCCATCTTCTCCTTCTATCTCCACGCTTGTGTTTTTTTTATCTGTCTATAACACACTCATCTATGGTTTATCTCTCCACTCTTCCACTCCCCTCCCTCTATCTTCCCTCCTTCTCCCCCTCTGCTTTTTGTCTTCTTTCTTTCTCTCCCAGCGACTATACCAGCCGTTTTGCATCCACCAGATAACGACACAAAATTCAATTTCTCGCCAAGTTGCCTCCCTAATGGCTGAGTGTGGGGGGGGGGGCTGCCACTTCCTCTCTGCTTTCATATCACAAGTTCACACCACGGCCTCAGAATGAAACGCGTCGGTCGGCACAGTGTGGCAGGATGCCGGTGTGCCGCAAAGATATGGAGCGTGTGTGGATAGACAAGACCTCCAGTATTAACGTACAGTGATACAGCACAACACTCCTCTGTGAAAAGGGCTCCGTGTATCAGGCGTATGCATCAGTGTACATCAGCATCTCACACTTGCCGGGTGCTATTCCACTACATTTCCCATAAATCCTATATCCATTTCTGCGGGTATCGTTGTGTTCTGTAAGGCAAACAAATCCCAGACATGCCTGGATGACTCTATGATGATGTCTCTGTTACATCCCGGGTCATAGGAAGCAACACACAACCAGATTGTAAAATAGAGTTGGAATTCAAAGTAAAGGGCATAAATAACAACACTGAATAGGTTGTTGTTAAACACACAAAGAAATATAAGAAAAAGAAGACTCAGAATAGCTATGGTTAAATAAACACCAAGAAACAGCCAACAAAAACCTCACTACTCTAGTGGGTGCATCAATTAACAAGAGTAGGCTGCGACCAGGAACAGACAGGCATGGAAGTGGGGGGGAAATAACTATGGCCCAAACCAACTGTACTTGTTATTGCAGGGTTCTAAATTCTATAGTAGGAATAGACTAAAATAATCCAGGAGACTTCTCGTCTAAATTTAACAGGATTTATTAATATAATGATATGATATCTTTACAATGGACACTCGGCCGAGGACTTCTCTTTTAACTGGCCCACAGTCCACTTTGGAGTGGTTAGCTGTCTACAGCGTCGTAGGAAGAAGGCTGATCTCAAACTTTCCAAGTTGTTTTCTACTCTAAGGTCCTTCCGGTCTTGTCTTCTCTTATTGGTTAGTAGCAACGGGGCGGGTCTTCGGCACATCTGACTTCGTCATCGTCTTCTGTCTTCTTCTATTGGCTGACGTGGACGGAGGCGGGTCCAAGGCACGTTCTGCTTAGCCTTCTCATGACGTCTCTGTTTATGATATTCTATGATACAATTCTTCTGAGGTTTATTGGTTATTAAACACGTAATAGTATTATTGCAGCGTCAATGAGTGAGAGCAAAGCCCGTCTACGGAAAGCCCCTTCACTCTCTATTCACCCCCATTGTACCGAATTTGGCTGCAGTTCACCTAGGGGGCGATCGCGGGCGAGTGCAGAATACATGGACCCCTATGGAGCTAGGCGGCTAGCTACATCATTCTCCTAGCATATCGTCTACAAAATCCAAAATACTACTGTGGTTTCCGAGAGGTCGACAGGGATTTTTCGTCAAAAGTGGAATAATCTGGGGGTCATAGCCTTTTGTTTTCTTACAGGTTGGGCAGTTGCGACCCAGGTTCTGCTAGCATCTGGCTAATGAAAGCCGATTGGTCAATGAAGAACTCACGACTGGTTACGACCGAAGAATACGCTTTGTGGTACCTGTCCACAGAACATCAACAACGCCAGAGAACTTTTAATATTGACGTATATTCCGTAGACGGGCTTTGGTCCCACGGAGCCAAATCAGCTGCGATCGTATGCAGCTGTTGCTGCGAGGGAAAGGAAAGGGAAGGAGAGACACAAGGTGCCGTAAAGCAATTTATCACGCATGACGTCATCCGATTTACAAAAACCTAATTTTAGTCAAAATCAAGCGAATATAAAATACTAGCTATGTGTCGTTTGTGATGATTATCCATTCCATGTTTAAAAAACTATAGCAGTGATTTAAAAAAAAATTATATCCAAAGAAATGTAGGAATCTATGGGTGGGGCTCCATAGGACCACATTCATTCTGCACTGGCCCACCAGCGCCCCCCAGGTGCAGTACCATACCGGAACGGTTTTGAGAGTGAACGTTCTCGTCAATATTAAAAGTTCTCTGGTGAGAGGTATAGACGGTGTGTTTAGTATGTAACTCCACGCCTCATTCTCCCTCTACTCATTATACGATACATTATTAGCTACATGCTACCTGAGGCTAAAAACAATAACATCCGGTACGACCGGGAAGTTCAAAATCTGGTCCGTCGGGAAACAATGAATTATATCATTGAATCTTCCGTTTCAATATATTGATTTATTCTCACATTATCAAAGTTAAATATAGACAGAATAAACAAATGGGTTAACTAAAGAGTTAACAGACACTATACAACAGTAAACACAGAGAGGTAAAGGCGCCTGACACAGATTGACAGCGCCCTGACTGACGACTGTCCACAGTTTATGTAGTCTCCCTCTGAAGGTTAATGCCAGGATTGGAGGGTCGAGCCAAGATTGCAGGTTCGAGCCAGGTACCGCACCAATTGGGGTCCTCTGAGCTTCCGATGGGAGGGAATGAAGATCACGTGACCGTAGCAAGGGCAGCCAATTGTGTCTGGGACAGCCCAGCTGATACACATACAGAACCTCACACTGTTAGTGTAGGAGACGGTTTTTGGAGGGATGTTTTAAAAGCTGGATGGGATTTTGTTCCTCTCCACCATGCAGTGGGGTACTGGACATGTGGCATCCTGGGATAAATACTGGTGGGCCAGAGAATTACTGTCCCAGATCCTCTCTGTGTGCCTGTCATTTTGGGTGCATGAGAGCCTACTGAATGTGTGTTCTGGGACTGGGCTCACTGGATATTCACAGCTAAGGAAGGTAAACTCCATCACTGCACCTTTAAAACACAAAATATATGGTTTACAACATCACAACTCACATAAGATGTTGTTCATATTTCATCTATTCATTATGATAATATTTGAATAGTCTAGAAGAGCTGCACATTGTAATCCTTGTATCTGTAGCGTCAGGACAAAGAGCAGCAGACTCAGAGACACTTTTATCCCACAGGCATAAGACTGCTGAACTCCTGATCTGTGCCTTCCTAACCTCAGACATTCATCTGTTTGCATTTTCCATATCTATTTATAACTACAATAAGCAGTATTGTTTTCTTGGACTGTATTTCATTTGACATTAGGTTTTAACTTATCTTAGTCTATTTTACTTATAGTTTTCTTCTTACACATCTGCCTGCATTATGTTCACTTGCAATATTTAATTTCTATTCAGTTACTTTTTGCACTATTTCTTATTGTTTTACGGTGTTAAGTTGTAAATGTATTTATGTTGTATTGTTGGAGGAACCTGGGTACTATCTGGGAAACTTTTCATTGCCATAACTACACTTGTGTAGCTACTGTGCATATGACAATAAAGCATTTGAACCTTTAATATTTTAATCTTTAATTTTATGAATAAGAATAACTAAAAATCTAATGTTGGTGCTTTTTAATGAAACACAATAAAATAAGTTACCACTTTCAAGAAGAGTTCGTCGAAGTGTTGGCAACTCCGTAGACCCCTTCAGTGAAGATCAGACAGGAATATAAATATAAGTATACTCACGACATGACAAGATTAATATCTTTACATACCACTATTGAAGCCTCCAGCTCTGATCCATTGCTGTTAGAGGACAGAAAAAAAAACAAAGCCTTTGTGGCTTTCACTTACGTCATTCTTTTTATGAAAGTGTTAACACAAATACTTCTGGGCATGTAGTCCTCAAAGGCAAAATAAAGTCTGTTGGAAAATAATGTAGAGCCAATGATTTCCAATAGAAAAGTAAGGTCACCTGTGTTTAATTTAGACACCTTTAGGAATATGGATAATCAATGATGTGCATAATCACCTTCTAAGATCTGAGGCCCTGGGCTCAACTCTGCCCATTGATCACAGCCGCCAGGAGCCCTCCATAAACATACAGACATACACACATCTAATAAGCAGCCAGAAAGCACCAGAGATAGCCGGCATATTAACACTGGGAGACTGATGAATGTGCTCCTTCCCTCGTTGATTCATTTGTTCAATTAATTTCATCAATTACCTGTAACAGCAACGTCAGCAGAGGGAAAGGCAGAATCCCAACACAGAGGGAGTATCAGATTACCTCTAATTATCCACAGGCACAGCTCTGATTTATGGATGTTGATTAATCATAGATTTGATAAGTTCCAGTCACTTATTGTTGAGTAAGAAAATATAGGTTTGAAATATAAATTCACTGTCTAGGGGTTGGTGACACCCTTCGGCAAAAAGAGAAAATCTTCCCCAACTCCCAAACAGCCACAGTGAGAGACTGCATTTCAACCAAATACAATGAATTCCTGCTTGGCAGAGGCCTATCATAAAGATAAAATGTACTTGGAAGGGATAAGAAATATAACCATAATCAAATAAACCAAGTAAAATATGTCGGCTCTGTAACTTATTAATCGTGAGAAAAACCAACCCTCCAAGCTCCTGGGGATAATAAGCATCATCATGGCAATGATCATAGGAACACCCATTTCCCCTTCACAATCCACCACATAAAACCCTGATAGATAGATTGATAGTTGAGTGGTTTTTATTTAAAATACATCTAGTTACAAAATGGGTGAATTTAAAACGTAAACCCTGAATTATGTCATATTCAAAAAGGTTAAAGTATCTCAGTGAAGAGATGAGTAACCAACTCAATCATCAACCCAACCCGTAATCCCAACCTCTCAGTGTTCATAATCTATAAACTCAGAGCTTTTATTGTATACTCTGAGTGAAGACTCATCAGACTGGTTTCCAGCAGCTTCATAAAGCTCCCTGCACAGAACCAGCAGAGGGCTATCTTTAACCATCCGGTGTCTAACAAAAAATAAATATTTGACAATCATAATATCTGTTGAACTTATTACATGTGTAATAGTTCTATACAATATGTAACTGTTAACAGTTGTATGGTGTTTAGGTTCACATATTAGTGATAGGTAGAGTTGTCTACCATCAGCATTGCTATGCAATTATATGCCCTACTATTGGAAATGTTTAGCTGAAGGGAAGCATGTATCGTAAGAATGTGTGGATCAAGTACAACCTTGTGCAACACCAAAAAATCAGAGCTTTGTTTATTTCTGATATTCTCAGCAGCAATAACTTGCTCTCAGTCATTCCAATCTCTATGACAGAGGACACCAAAGAGGAACTATATGTAAGCATTTACTTTGGAATGAGAGACGTTACTGATGTGACTTGTTTCTTTCATGTACCTTTGCTGGTGCTTTGGTGCTCATTTTGTGACAAACTGTATTGAACAATGTGGGTAAACATCGCATATTTTTGTACTTCCATGCAATACCTTGCTGTTGTAAGCAGTGAAAACAGTATTGAGAAATAAAACTGTACATTACATTGCATTTTACAATAAATTTTATTTGTACAGTTTGTAACACAGACAGAATATGTGTACAGTGTGTGTCTGAATCGTTATGCTTTAGCTATTGAATATTCACACGGTACTTTTTGGCCCTGGCAGTTCCTTTTGGCCCCACTGTGGCACCAGTGTATTCTTATATGTAAAACTCCAGCATGTGAATTATTAGAGCCCTTTGTGCATCAATTATACAGCCTTAGCTGGAGCAGGAGTCTGAGTCAGGGGTGCCAGACTCGGGCAATAGAAGAAACAACAGCGGTGAGCCAGCAAGCACCCAGCCATTAAATAGCTGTGACGGCTCACTGAACTGCTGCCAAAACAAACCACACAGAAAATGACCAGAATGCATCTGGGGGCGAGGAGGTGCAATGAAGAGATAGAGTGAGGACAGGGTTTTAGGTGGCTGGGGCAACAGGGGCTTGTAACAGTGGAAAAATGACACTCAGTCCTGGCCGGGGGCCAGAAAACACAGACGAGGACAGATAGCCGAGCGGGGTTAAAGACAGCATGATGGGGGCAACAGGAGGTGGGGTGTGGCATGTCAAGCTTACTGTTTCACACAAGCATTGGGGAAGAGCCAATGCATAAACATTTGTGGCCCCTAGCATAGAGCGGAAAATGCAACCTTCACACATTGGATAAACACATTGCAGTGTCCGCTGCAGACATCTGTGGGTCCAGCGCTCTGTGGCTGGCAGCCAGGGGGGGCATCTCTGCAGCTTGTTAGTAGAGTACTCAGGGTGGCAGCCAAAAGACTGCTTGTGTTTGCCCGGCTAATATGGGAGAGGTTGGGAGCCAGGGAGGGTTCAACACCAAGGCCATCGCTCTGCCCACATCCGAGCCAACAGAGCTGAAGGACGAGGCAGAACCAAGAGACAATGCTACTGTTACAGAGAGCAGCCCAGCCCACCCCGCAGCTGCACAGAGACGTGGAGCAGGACCACAGAGGGGAGGAGGACCCCCTGTACCGGGTCACACTGAAGCCTCAGAGGTCATAAAGAAGAATCAACCAGCAAACCCTGACACTTCTGCCTTTATATTGTTGAGGAAATATTGACATAGACTCAGAACTTTGACCCGGTTTATCGCTTTGTACTCCCCTCGCATGCGACCTTGAGGTGCTACTAAGTCTTAGAGAGAAGCTTTGTCTCTTTATTCTTGCCTCTTGGCATAAGCTGAACCAGGATGTTTTGCTGGCTCTAGGGGCCTCTGGTAGTCCATCTTATCTAGGACATGTCTCCCCTTTGGCATATATTCTCAGCTTGGGTTAGGAGTTTTAGTGCTTTGCTTGCTTGTTCTTGTCATGCAGAATGTTGATTATTCTCTTAGAACCAGCTAAGTGGGACTGGGGGAGAGATCTCCAGAATTGGAGGGGCAGGAGCTGTATGACTTGGTGAAGATATTGTCTTTGTAGAGAAGTATTTGTATTTACTTTGTATTAAGATTTGAGGAAATATAGCTGTATGGTTCACTTGACAGGTGTACGTTTTAACATTTGGCAGAGCACAACAGGTTCTCAGCTGAGTCATGCGTCTGCTGATGTTTAGTATTTTCTCTTTAGATCCTTATCAAAATAGCTTTTGCCTCTCTTTCCTGGTTGATTTGACTTTACATTTAGATTTCTTTAGCACATTTAAAATGCTAGTGTTACGAATAATTTAATTTCTCCTTATTACTTTTTAACTTAAATGACAGATGGTGTAGTGTGTACAGAATGACACGCCACATTAAACGAGGCAGTCACATTCACGTACATATTCACCGAAAGACGCAAACTGCTACAATTTCCGAACACAGACTCTCATTTGCTTACGCGTTCTTGAAAGACTTCATGTCACATTCGCATTGTAAGTGCACTGTTTAAGTAGCCAAACTAACACCTGTTGGTGATCCTCTGAAACTACTTCATAACAACACCGGCAATAAACAACATAATTTAAACTCAAATGTACAATTTCTATTCATGAACACAAAAGTTTATTTTCCACTACTAAATTATCACTTCTAAATGACACAGTGTAATATGACCTACAGACCTAACTAGCTAATTCTTACCACTGACGAAGCTCATCAAAACCATCTTCTCTGCAAACGTATAACTCAGCAACCACAAGAGATAAACATCTTAATAATAATTGTGATTATCTTCTGTAAATTAATTACCACCAACACCCTGTGGTCAATGAAACATCACCCCCCCCAAAGAAACAGAATGGATCACTTGCTCGAGCTCAGATAATTATAATACATTTAAAAGGAGCTTATTTAAATGATCTTGAACTTTAATAATAATAAACATTTGCTCTCTAAGACTCAGTGACTGGGGACGTCGTTTTATGCAATCGTTGCTAACTCTTTTTAATCTTTCAGAAGTGCCGAGTCATGTTTATTCAACAGTATTTGGGATGAACACCATGTACCTACCTTCTCATTAAATGTACACCCTTCAAAGTGACGGGTAACACCTTGTCTGGCGTGTCCTGTCCATCTGTCCATCTCTCTCAAATATCTCTGCAGCAGGATGTGCATGGACAGTGTGTCAGTGTGTGAAGTTGCTTTTCTTTTGCACTTTTATGATCATTTGATTTAACCGAAGAACAATTGTAATAGGCAGATATATACAGTCAATTCTAATCATAATATATCATTAAAAAACATATTTATTTATTCATCTAGAACACAAACCTATCCAAGCGACAGATAATGAATGAATAACATATACTTCACACAACATTCCAGGATGTTGAAAGACCGAAGCAAAATATGTAACGTCAAATTTAAACAATAAAAAAAAAAGAGCGGCTCAATCTGCCAACCCAGACCTATCACTTACTCTCAGTCAAAAATAACAGTCTTACAACAGATTTACATGACAGTATTTTGATTTGTAAAGATTAAAAATGCAAACATACAACAGTTTCTCTGTGCACCTACATTTAAATAATAGAGCTTCTGTTTAGCACAAAATATCATTTATATTTACCTAATTTGCAACATCAAATATTTGTGAAAGAAAAAAGTGTGCTCACAAGAATTGTGTTATTTTTCTGTCCGAAATTGCTCACAACAAAAGTATGGCTTCTAGCAGTGAAACCCTTTTTTTAATGTACTTGTGGTTTTTTTGAGTCAACATAAAGGACTTAAAGCAAGAGAAAGGTCATGGTCGGGGATAAAAACTGGATAAAAAAACACCTTCCCAAGACTTGTTTTCTTTATTTACTCAAAACACATCACTGCATGCAGGAGGATGTGAACCTTGTGTGTCAAGGTCCATTAAATTCTATTTCACGTTACACCCAAACCACATTCTTGCTACACTTTCCTGCTCCTTTCACTAAAGTGTAAGACGTATTACGGAACGTAACCTTGCCACTCAACATGATCACTAAACCTACTCTTTTGTGCAATTACATTTCTGGAAAATGTACTAACAACTCAAAAGGAGCACAAAAATGTTGATGGTGAGTGACAGGTTTGTTTACACTACAGACTGAAGATCTTCCTGTGAGTGAACAGATAAATCATTTCCCAGCAATGTACGAAATTCATACTTCATATCTTTGACCAAAGAATGTGTCAAAAGCTGTCAGCCAATCAACAAAAACATGTTAACATCATTTCCTAATACAGGTCTGACAAAAGCAGAAAGAACAACATTTGGAAAGGGTCAGTAGAGTACTCTGCTGTAAAGCGAGTCTGCAATGAATGGAACACACTGCATTGGACTTTTACATTCTCTAAACTTCATCAAACACCATGTGAAATAACCTTGGACGTATTTGTTGAATTGGTTATGAAAGGGTTAGTCAAGATCTTGGAAGGTGTTGATTTTCATATAAAAAATGTGAAGGTTATATCTTGACTCATTCAGCTTTGGTGGGTTTGTTTCTGGCTGTCTAATTGTAGTTACAATATCCAGGGACTTTAAGATAGAAAGGCACAAATACGCAGCAGCCTCTGCTGGCTTGACATTCAAACATGGTGTGTAGTTACAGGACTCTGACCAAAAACATCTGCAGAAGTCCGGCCAAGTCAAATCTCTCCGGTCACATTGTGCAGTATTGAATAGATCCAACGGTCCGTAATATATTGTATGAATATAAACTGTTGATTGTCTCTTGCACATTGATTAGTTAACAGCGATTGCTCTAAAAATAATGAACACTGATCACATTATACAGAATATTTCCCATTTGTCCGGTGAATTGAAATTTTAACGGTAGCTTTGACCACACTCTGGGGTCCCTTGAACCTTTCATCATGTAGAACTGGGCTGAACATCGGCCCACTGGGCTATTTGAGGACGGACCAAGGAAGAGCCAGTGAGCAGAAGGGGTGGTCATTGAGGGCCAAAACGGCAGAGCTAAAGTGGCTTGTTGTGGTAGAAAAGAGGCCAGGGAGCCATGTTAGGGCTAACAAGAGTGTGTCTGTTGATGTGTTCCCTCAGAGGCACAGCAACCATGGGTAGGGCTTGTTTACAGGCTGTGTATCCATACGGCAGGGAGAAGAAACAGACAGTCGCCCACCACCAAGCGCCACATACCCGACATCCAAGCTGTCTGGCCTCCCCAGCCAAGAGCAGCACAACACAGACACAGGGGCAGCTTCAGCTTCTGAGGAAACTGTGAGGAAATACTGACACAACTGACAAAATATTTTGAAAAGAAACCCACAAGACTTTTTAAGGAAACTTAATGTGACAAAGACAGTTGCATTGTGCACTTTTTGTGTTCCTGGAGTGAACCTATGACTTTTCGGAAGATAGAATGGCTGAATCATCCCTGCTGGACATTATGTAGAGTTGAGATGATGGCAGGATCAATGGCGAAGAACTCTTTCAATTCTCCTGCAGATATTTGGCAGATGTTTGTTTGTGTGGATTCCACGCTGCCCATCATTACATCCTATACTGCCCTAACGTTCGTTACTGTAAAGGAGACATTTCACCTATTCTACTGGGCATTGTGATGGAAACTTCTGGAGCAATGGAGACGAAACTCAAAGAGACGCTGGAGAGCTGGAACTTTGATGGCAAACACTGAAGGTTTATTATGAAGTTAACAGCCGGAGAATTCACAATATATTTGCTCCAGCCACGATTGACAGAGCGGTTGGCCGACCAATTATGAAGAATCTTAGCTGTAGGAAGAGGTTTTAACTAGGGATGCACCAATTCAAAAAATATCGGCTGATGCCGATGTTAAGAATAACAATTTTGCTGATGTTTTACTATGTAAACTGTAATAGTAGCATAATGCAGATAAGGCAGCCTATCCCTTTAACAGAGAAAGTGGGGGATACGTGTGTGTGCATGTGTCAGAGCGAGAGAGAGGTTGAGAGAGTTATAGTAAATTTCTGGAAGTTAACGGGAGTAGCAGCAAGTATAACAAAGTCACAAATATAAAAGACAGCCTCCCAAGAACACTGAAGAATGGATTTAATTTACCGATACTGCAGACACCCGGTACACGGGGCTGAAGTCCTGCAGCATGCAGCAGGCAGCAGCAGCTCCTCACAGAGGAGAGGAGAGGAATATATGTATCGGTGCATCCCTAGTTTTAACCAGTTCCAAATGGGTAATCAACATTCTTCAAGCGCCAAACTAAATAAGAACAGAAACTATATCTAACTAAAACTGTCATCTAAGTCAATAGAATAAGAGCACATGGGGCCGGATAAACTGGCGCCCAGCTGTCCCAAAACAATAAAACCTATCTTAGGTCAGCATGGGCTTGTACAGTATGGTTAACAACAAAGCTCAGGAAACCCAAGCTAACGCTCCTTAATGGAGATTACAGCAACGGAAGGCAGAAGAACTATGCCATGAGACAGGGGAAGGAAAAAATTATGAACTAGGTCAAAGGTTAAACCCCTAAGCAAAATATTCCCTAACAGGCATAACAAGCCAAATGTATAAATGTATTAAAAAAGCCACCTACCATCTCAGAGTGAATCCAGAACACACAAAATCCAATCAAACTGCTGAAAAGCATCTTTCGTTTTTCCAACCCAGTTGAGATTTAACCACGCTTACTACCGCATGACGAGAGCACCGACGCAGCGTCAGAGCATCGCCTTTGTGTTTACATCCCATGAAATATGAATTTGACAGCTACAGTCACTCCAAAGAACACATTTTTGAAAGTAGATTGATGAAAATAGCACTTTTTTAATATGAAAGACGACCACATTCATGCTTAGCTGAGTAAATGTTATTCATTTTTTAATATGAATTCACCATGGATTTAAGAATAATAAACTAGCAAAAGATCTGTAGCCTAATGGCTTGTTTTTTTGTTTGTCACGTTTTTTTACAAAAGTACAGTATTTATACTTTGTTACTTTCCAACACTGTCAGAGGATTAAAAAATATTCTGTTTTCCAAAGGTGGGACTACCAAGGGAAGATGTCTCCAAGTGGCAGGAAGTGAGGGGGCAACTAATTTTTACTACTTGACAATTTTTCCAAATAGTAGTCGACTAGTCGTTACGTCATAGAGACACACACAGTAAGGTTTTTTTTAAGGAAAATTCTATATTTTGTATTGCATATGTAACCCCGGTGTAGTCTCCCCTCAGCAACATGTATTACTCAGAGCTGGGGATTACTTCAGTTTTTTTCTGTGTGTCCCCTTTTAAGAGATCACACAAAAAACATGTTGCTCAGCGCTTTAAACGATTAACATTAAACTAAACAAACACAACAGAACGTTTATGTCCTTATACAATTAAAAACACACATTGTATCCACCGACATAATAAAAGGGACCTTACCTTTTTAAGATATCCACACATTATGAGGATCGCTCACAATACAACGCGATTACATGTTTAATGCAGGTAAAATTTTCTGATACCAGATGGCGGAATCGTCCAATTTAACAAGGATTTTACACAAACCTATATAACTCTGTGTCAGGATCTCAGCTTCTGTATTTAAAGTTTACGGTTTTATTTTGAAATGTTTCTTGTTTTGTCTCTTCCTGTCTTGTCTAGTTTACCTCCTGTCTGCTTGTCTGATCATCCTCACCTGTTGCCCCTGTGTGTTTTCTCCCCCTTCCCAGCTGTTTCTTGTCCTGTGATTACCCTCCTCTGTATTTAGTCTGTGCTTTCCTTTGTGTTCTTTATCGTGTCGTCGTCGTTGTTTACCTGTTCCCTGTAGAGATTTGGCTCTCCCTAGTTAGCCCTCCAATCCTGACAGTACGACACGACCAAAAGATGGACCCAGCAGACAGCCTCTATGAGGTTACTTATAATTTAACATGCCTAAAGAATGACTGTCAGTACGCCTCCAGTACAGAGGAGAGGCGTGCCATCATGGCCGAGGCACGCATGGAGATATGTTCGAGGCCGTGGCTAAGAGACTTATTACCCGAGTGGGTGGAGGAGTTTTTTGGAAGCTGTGAGGCAAAACTTGTTTCCCGGCCTGCTAGACCCAGGCATGCTAGCTCCCTGCCCACCACAGCTCCCCACTTGGAACCTTATGTGGACCCTTTTGTTGGCTCCCGTCCACTAAGGGACGCAAAGCCAGGCGACCAGCCGGTGCTCCTGCAGCGAAGCCTCCTGCAGTCAAGCCTCCAGCAGCCACGCTTCCGGCTCAAGTTTTGGCCCTAGCAGCCGCTTTACCGGCTGCAGTTCCGGCCCTACCAGCCATGTTTCCAGGCCAAGCCCTGGCCGCTATGCTCCCAGCTGCAGTCCGGCCCACTCCAGCTACTCCTGTTCTGTCGGCGGCCCGGCCAACTCCAGCACCGCCTGCCCTGTTGGCGGCCCGGCCGACTCCAGCACCGCCTGCCCTGTCGGCGGCGGTAAATCACAACAAAGCTGAACTATCAACGAAGACATAGTATAGCGCAATTAAACTTAATCATTGAGCCAGCAGTAGACCAGCAATTTCTGTGTGATGCAGGTACAATTGCTGTTTTTGCCAATGGAATCAGGTGTGCTGGAGAGAGTGAATGAACAAGCATACTTCAGTTTCCTGTTGGAAAGGGCTGCTTGATGGAAAGGTAAAGCAGGAAAAATATAAATTAATATAGTAAGTGTCCACTGAAAATGGGAATGTATTTTATCAATGTAATGTTAAAACAAACACAATCTTACAGTATACAATACAATTCATTATAATACAAAAATAAATATTAACACAATGTTAGCACTGATATATGAGGAGATAGTTTCAAATGCAATTCATGTGTGGCTATAAGGGACTTTCTGACATCTGTTTTAAATGCTTACCTGTTACAGATTTGAAGAATACCAGATTAGTAGAAGCATCATAGATGAACCACAACCGCCTTCAATCTCACAATTCTTGGACAGTCGTGTAGCGCATTACAGCATGAGTCATCCACAGCAGAAGGCTATCACCAACGTGACTTGATTATTGATTGCAACCTTCCCATGTCTACTGTGGAACACAAGAGTTTTCGGCACTTTCTGACAGTAATTGACAGTAAGTACAGCCCAGTGTGTTGCAGAACGTTGACATCAAAAACAGAGAGCCTTGCTGGGGAGAGACGTTCAAGATTAAAAACTCAATTGAGCAACACTGAGCATGTTTCAGTCACTGTGGACATTTGGTCTGACCGAAAGATGAGGGGATTCCTTGGTGTCACTGTCCACTGGATATAGAAAGAGACAGCTACAGAGAGGATACAGCTAAATACAAATCTCTTGGCCTGCAATCGCTTCAAAGGCTCACACAGCTGAACGAATCTGTGACCAATTTGAGTCAATATGCGATGAATACAACATCAAAGATAGATTGGACTACATTATTAGTGACAATGCTGCTAACATGCGAAAGACATTCACTGTGTGCTTCCCCAGTGAACAAGAGGATAATGACGGAGATCATCTTGATGACCCTGATCTCTGGTGTGACTTAACCCTGGAAGAACAGCAAACGGTAGATGCTGCTATGGCAAAGAAACAGCGCCTGCAGTGTTTTGCCCATACTCTTCAGCTGGTGATGGGAGACGGTTTGAAAGAAACAAAAGTGGCATGTCCTTCTCTTTCCAAGTTATCAAAACTTAGCTCATTGCTGCACACAAGCACAACATTCAAAGATGTGTTTGATAGTGAATTTGGGGAACAGAAAGGCATCCCTGCTGCAGTCAACACAAGATGGAACTCAACACTGAGGCAAGTAAAGGCAGTTCCCCAATGTGATCATCTAAAGCTCTGTGCAATTCTAGAAAAGGCTGGGCATAAGGAGTTGTCATTCACACCACGAGAGTGGAATCTGTTGAAGGAGTTGGTGGACCTTTTGAAGCCGTTTGGAGAAGCAACTGATTTGACACAGGGAGAGAAGGTCTTCAAAATCTGTGCAGTTGTTCCATCCGTCTTGTCCCTCAATCATCACCTTGAGAAGCTGAAGCCTCAAGTTCGTTTCCTGAGTGGCCTGGTCGGAAGTCTCCAGGCATCCCTGAACAAAAGATTTCTTGGGATCTTCATTAACGTGAAAATGGCCGGGACTCAAGATGGGATCACTGCCCCCTTTTCAGACCCAGTCTACCTCAAAGCAGCCGCCTTGGATCCAGCCTTTTCTCTGCTGTGGGTGGAGTACCATGTACTGGTCAATCGTAACATCAAGGCAGAGGTGGCACAACAAGTTAAAGGTAAATATTTTTGACTTAAATGCTACTTTTTTTCTCAAAGTCTGATCTTATTGACAGCATCAATAATTGCATTGTTCAGTCTAACACTGTATCACCAACACCAATGGTAATAAGGGCTCTTTTGTTTCTGCTGTTAAATGTTTTTCCAGAATTGATCCTGCAAGATGCTGCAGAGACTGAGCAACCTGTGCCTCTGGTTGATGAAGAAGAACAAGAGGACCTTGGACACAGAGAAGGGCTGTTTGCTGCATACCATAAGAGGCAGAAGAAGGATGTTGGGACCACTCCAGCACTACAGCTAAGTCACTACCTAGACACAGCAGAAGGACAGAACGCCCTTTTGTTCTGGGCACTGAACATGAAGTCTCTTCCTTCACTCTTCTGTGGCCACCAGAGTCTTGGCAGTGCCTGCCTCTAGTGCTCCAGTGGAGCGAGTTTTCAGCCATGGTGGCATCATACTACGCCCCCATCGTGCACAAATGCAATGCAGCATAGGGCCCTGACATAGAAAAGCACAAGTCTGTTCACTGTCATGTTCATGACACTTCACATCTAGTCCCCTTCCAGACACACACACACACACACACACACACACACACACACACACACACACACACACACACACACACACACACACACACACACACACACACACTTTTTTGGGAGTGAGGATATCTTGTATAAAATGGTGACATGTTTGAAAAGGTTAAGGTTATACTTAGGTTTTGAAATGAGTTAAAAAGACTGAAAATGTGTTTTATAAAGTGGTAACACATTTGGAAAAGTTACATTCAACTGTTTTTGTGATCCTCCAAATATCTGTTTGAGGGTGAAGACATGTTTTTTAGTTCAAGGCTAGATTAAAGTTTTAAGGTGAAGAGTGTTTTGCAAAAATGAGGATCTTTTGAGACAGTTATAGTGCAATAAGCAGTGGAAATACAATGTCAGCACTTTCTGTGGAAATTACATTTGCCTTTGTTTATTCCAAATGTGTTTGAACAATGTTCTTGGTTTGATAAATATATACAGATCTTAAAAGCAAACATGATTTGTGTAACTATTATTTCCCCGTTGTTAAAAGGACTTGAAACTCAAACGGTACGACTTGGGACTTGACTTGAGACTTGTCGGTCTTGACTTGGGACTTGACTCGGGACTTGAAAGCAAACACTTGTGACTTGCAAAACAATGACTTGGTCCCACCTCTGCTGAGTGGTGTCGATGTCATAGCACAGGAGGTCAAGTATCATGCTGCATGTTTGACATCCCTGTTCAACGGAGAGAGAGCCTACCTGTGAAATGTTGAAAAGAGTGAGCAGAGCCAGCAGTGGGATGTCCACTGACTGTTTTTTGTTTTTTTTAGAACTAGTAACCTACATAGTGGAGACCAAATTTAGTTCCGAGGGACCTGCAATATTCTAGAACAGCTGGGTATGGAGACACCGGATGTTAACGCCACCAGATTGAAGGATACCCGAGCTGGAAGCTCACAAGAAGGGAAGAGATGTCCTGCTGGCTTTCCAAAACGACGTAGGCTTTCCCCTGTCACAAGCCTCTCATTATAATGATGCTATGACACTTGCCAAAGCAGCCAAGATCTTGAGGAGACACATACTGGACCACAAGTTTTCCTTTGATGTAACCTTCCATGAGGGATGTATTGATGATGCCATTCCACCCAGCCTTCTGAAATTTGTAGGCATGATTGAACACGGAGCTGACATCAAATCCCAACTGAGACTTGATGCCTCCCAGTCAGACCTTGCAATTGCACAGCATGGAAGGAGCATCAGCTCACAGGCATTCCAAAGATCGGGAAACACCATTCCCTATCTACATGGGAATGTCAAGATATGTCAAGACTAGGAAGAGGATGCTGGTGACAATGCTTCATGAACATGGCCTTAGCATTTCATATGACAGAGTACTGGAAATATCTGCGCAGCTTGGAGATGCAACGGTCAACAGGTACAGAGAGGATGGGGTGGTCTGTCCACAAGTTTTGAGAGGGTTCTTCACCACAACAGCCATGGAAAACATTGACCACAACCCCACTGCAACAACTGCAAAAACCAGCATCTCAGCTTTCCAACATCCAACCAAAGACAACCAGGGTGAATACCGTGAACCTTTGAGACTTGGAGAGGAGAAAGTGAAGACAGTTCCAGAGCTGCCTGACTCCTTCACCAATATACGCCCAGCCTTCTTCACCAAGAAAAAGCCTTCTCCTCCACATAGCCGTCCTGTGCAAACAGATCCAGACACCACTCTGTTAGGACCACAACTGGCAATGGAGTATGAGTGGCTGGAAAAAGTCAGTGCAACTGAAGAGACAGAATCTTTCCTATCAGCAACAAGCATCACTAAGACACTCCAGGCCCACCAGATAACAGCAGACAGCTGACAACTCTGAGGAAGTGCTATGCTTTGATGCTTGGTGTGATAGTCGCAAGCTTCAAAGTCTGCAGTTTCAGTTCTGGAGTTTGGTGCTGTCCATGGAACTGGCGATCCTACTACTGATCCGAGCATTCAGGGAAGCCAACTTCAACCTGTACTGCCAAGCATTGACTGAGCTCATCCCATACTTCTTTGCCAACAACAACACTAACTATGCACGCTGGCTCCCCATCCATCTCCGAGACATGGTGACCCTCAAAGAGAAACATCCCCAGCTGGCCCAGGAGTTTGCGAGTGGAAAGTTTGTTGTTCACAAGTCAAGGCGAGAGTTCTCTGCAATGGCTATTGACCAGGCTCATGAGCAGTCAAATGCTGTTATCAAAGCTGACGCGGGAGCAGTTGGTATAACTGAAGATCCTTCAGCACTGAGGAGATGGATGATAGGTGGTCCTCAAGTCTGCCACCTGGTTGCACAGTATGAGGCAGCATCTGAAGCCAAGGAGGCTGCAGAACAAACTAGCCACCAAAATGAGACACCAGAAGCCCAAAGGGTTTTCCTTGAGAAAGTCAAGAAGCTGACCCAAGTTCTAAAGAAGCTGGGCCATCCTTTACAGGAAGAGAGTGGGGATCTGTTGTCACTGGAGACCAAGGATATCGCTCATCCCAGTGTAGCTGCACTTCTCAGCACACATTATGAGAGGGGCACAACTTGTTTCCAGCAGTTCATGGAGGGCCTGCAAAATGAGGAAGTGGCCACCTTCTATGACCCAATCAAGAAAAACAGGGTACACTTCTTCGGACAACAACCAGCTTCTGCTGATGCTTCAAAGCAGAAAAGTGCTGAAGGAGGACTGCCAGCTCTTCTCCAAGCTGTTCATCTCATGCCAGAGCAGGGAATGTGACCTGCACGAGTTCTTTTGCCATGAAAATCAGCAGTTCCGTGCTGCCTTGAGTGATGGTGGGAAGCTTTACTCCAGTCAGAAGTCCCAGCTTGCAGCCATTCTTGAGAGCCATGTTACAATACCTGATGTGGAACCAAAGGCTGATGCCATCATCATTGATGGATCAGCACTGGTGAACACCCTGCCACCACGAACCTCAAAGACTGTTGAAGACTATGCCATGTTGGATGTGCGCCCCAAAGTACAAGCATACTCCACCAAGTACAAGAGAACAGACATCATGTTTGATGTCTACCAGTCATCAAGTCTCAAGGCTGAAACCAGGTCAAAGCGTGGACGTGGGGTAAAACGCAGAGAAACAAGCAAGGGCCAAATCTCCTCAAACTGGCGGAAATGCCTACGAGACAGTGATAACAAAACTGAGCTGTTCAGGTTCCGGGCTGACAAGATTACCCATATGTCTACACCCAACTTGGTCATCGTGACCAACGATGAAGATGTTGCCTGCAACAACACGATTAGTTTGGATGGGATAGCACCATGTAGTCACGAGGAAGCAGACACACGCATCTTTGTACATGCCAGGCATGCGGTTGAGGAGGGGAGCAAGGTTCTCATGGTTAAGGCAAGTTTATTTATATAGCACCTTTCAACCCAAAGCAATTCAAAGTGCTTTACAAACATGAAAGACATTAAGAGCGTTAAGGGCAGTGACACAGATGTCCTCATCATAGCAATCAGTGTTCTGCCTCTCTGCAGTTGTGGGTGTCCTTTGGCCAAGGATGCAACCTGAGGTGGTTTCCTATACATGACCTTTACACCTCTATCGGGCTGGAAAAAAGCAAAGGAATACTCTCCTTTCCTGCCTTCACTGGTTGCGATGTTGTTGCAGGCTTCCACCGCAAAGGGAAAAAGTCTGCATGGCGAACCTGGGATGTGTGTGTTGAGGCATCTGATGTCTTTGCCAAGCTAAGCCATTACCCACCAACAGCAGGTGATGATGATCTGGAGGTGCTCGAGAAGTTTGTGGTGACAATGTATGACAAGTCCAGTACAGTTGCATGTGTAGATGATGCCAGACTGGAAATGTTTGCTGGGAAACAGAGGTCTTATGAAGCCATTCCTCCAACTCATGCAGCACTACTTCAGCATGTCAAGCATCCTGCCTATCAAGCAGGCTGCATATGGAGTCAGACAATACTGCGCCAACCAGAAACACAGAGTCCTGCTGACTGGGGATGGACAGAGTGGAGATACATGGAAGGTCTTCTGGACAACACTTCCACCCATTGCAGAGAGTTGCCAACAGCTGACCAAGTGTGGATGCCATTCAGAACGCCATGGAAGGAGCAAATGCTACCGATATGGTCTTACCTGCACAAGACTATGTAGCTGCAAGTGTGAGGGTTAGGAAAAGTTCAAATTCCCTGTACTTTTAGACACCAAGATCATATAAATTGATCAAAGTGGTGAGATTATGTGTTAAATGTCCCCATTTACAAGTCTGCATGGCGGCCATCTTGGAAAATGGGCGGCCATCTTGAATTTCAAGTACTTTTTCAAAAGAGTAATGTCTAAGGAGTATTTGTACCAAGTTTGGTGTTTGTATCACAATTTGAACGATTGTTTCACTTATCTGCTCCACTACAATGTCAAGCTTTGACTCAGCTTGTTGTCAGACGGTAACCAGCTGTCCGGATACTTTATATCACCGGGAAAAGACGGGGCGTTCAGATGCCGTTGGAAAACCTCTGTTAATTACTGCTTTAGGCCGTGTGTCCACCAAAGCGTTTTTAAAAAATAGTTTGCAATGGGAGCGCCGCGTATTTAAAAACGCCAGCAGCGTGACGAGGTGCTACTATTATTTACAGAAAACGGTAAAACAGACACTGCTGTACATAAAACTAACCTAGACTGTTATTTTGCTACTAGACAGACACTGTTATTTCTATCCTTTTCTCCCTCTTCTCACACACACACACACACACTTCGCCTTGGCCATCATTTTCGATATACACAAAATCTCAATCCCACAACCACTTGCGGCTGATTTTCTTAAAGGAGCAGGTCAGGCTCGCAACAGCGCCAAGATCAGCATCCTCTCCTGTGATTGCCTCCATTTTGTTCACGACTAGTTCACTAGTGCCTACAGCGCTGACTAGTGGTTAAGGTAGTCGGTTAGTTGGTAAAAGCCCTAGCTCACAGTTAACGTTATTATCAAACAACCTATTTTAGTTTTGTCTTTGACTGCTGACACAGCACGATTCCTAAATGACCAGTCAGGGCCAAAAGTGATCAGCATTTAGATATCACAGTAGTGTAGAAGTGTTCTTTTATTCGAAGTCCGGGAGTAGGTTTAAAAGAAAACAAAGTGAGGCTCCTCATATAAGTTTTAAAAGGAGTAATTTGAAAAATGATGCGGCAGTAGGTTTTACAAAGGTTTCACAGCTGTGGCTCAATAGTTCGGAACACGCTTCCACAGGCCACATAAAGAGTAGAAACTCAAAGCAGTTATCGGTCTGGCGGTCAGTGAACAAAGAGATCGATTCTTCAGTTCAATAGTCCTTTTATTCTGCGATCACCTTTTCCTATTGGTCGCCTTGACGTAAAACAGAACTTCCGGTCAGTTTAGTGATTACATGGCATTGGTCGTCTCCCTACTTAGGGTATTACAGCGTCAACAAAATAAACAGTTTCAAAATAAGACGGTTTTCAAAATAAGACAGTGTTGTAGTTACACATAATAGTGATTTTTATTCCTTACAGTAGCTCCAACATAAGTGCAAACATTGAAAAGCACAAATTGGAAACACAATGACGATGGGCACAAAGGTTGTTGGCCCAAAAAAAAAAATATCCAGGACAGGAAGTCAGTTTAACAAACTGGGGCGGATGTGAATGGTTTAGATGGAATCCTGGACAATTAAATCCTGATTAATCTTCTTTCTTTTCTGTGTATTTGATTAGAAATGTAGACTCTCTAACAATGTGAAGAGGAAGATGACGAGATGAGTGGGAACAAACGGATCAAGATAAAAACACACACACACACACACACACACACACACACACACACACACACACACACACACACACAGCAGCAGACAGCTCTCTCATACTGTTTCCGTGTAGTGACAAAATGTCAGCGTCCTTGGAGCACACACAACACCAATTGGCATCCCTCTCTTACAAAGGTTGCACAAGGTGTGTGTGTGTGTGTGTGTGTGTGTGTGTGCGTGTGCGTGCGTGTGCATGTGTGTGTGTCCCCTCCCTCCCTCCCTCCGGCACGGGTGGCCTCCAGCTGAAGCCCCAGGTCCAGATTGGTCTCTTTGGAAAAGCAGCTCCATGGGGGAGTCCCCCTGCAAACCCTCAGCCCCCATTCCCCTATCATTACATATTTAGTAGTGTTTTACCATCTTTGAGCTCTTTGTTTTGGTTTTACTGCTCCCCACTACTCCCAACACATTTGTTCCTAAGAACAAAAAATCTCACCTTCCTAAAAACTGCTGTAAAAATATGATATTTTATTAGATTTTTTTCCACTTTAAACAACTTGATCTTTTAAAGCTACTTCAGCCTGACACATACATATCAAATATTCATTATATTTTGGGGATTTTAACCCTTTAAAGGCCAGAGCTGGAACTTTGATGGCAAACACTGAAGGCTTATTATGAAGTTAACGGCTGGAGAACTGACAAGACATTTGCTGCAGCCACGAGTTGACAGAGCGGTTGCCCGACCAATTCTGAAGAACTCTACTACAATACAAGGTTTTAACTAGTTCGTAATGGACAATCAACATTCTTCAGTCGCCAGACTCAACAAATATGGACCCTGAATCTAACTAAAGCTGTCGTACATGGCAAAAGAATGTACGCTACGTTCCAGATAAGAAGGGCTTCTAGATGTCCATGAACAATAACTGTCTCATGTCAGCTCGTGCTTGGTCATAGGGTCATTTGTGCAGCCTTGTACACACACACCATTATCCCACATTATCCAAATCAATAGCGACACACACTTATCATTTCAGTAGCAAGGCACCCTTGCAAAAAAGAGTAAAAGGGTGACATTTTGCTGTAGGCTTCAAAGAGTTGAAATTTGCCCCAGCTTGTGGAAAAATATAAAAAAAATTGCAAGCTAGTAGTAACAAATGAAATCTTAAAATAAAGGAATTCATTAGTTTAAGTTAAGATACATGTGGGATCATTTCAATGGTTTTCAATAGGGCCATTTGTTGTGTAGCTTAGCCATTTCAGGCTAATTTAAGAAACTGAGACGACAGTGGACATTTTTGTGGTTTGTGTAGCCAAATTTAATCATCGTTGAAATTGCCAACAGCTTCACTTCAAGGTGAGGGGGCGACAGCCGGTATAGACCAGTCCCAGGTTTACAAATATGAGTGCAAAGATTGGGAGTCTCGTGAGTGCTTAAAGTAAGTCAGTGAAGTCACGTTATTGGTTGCATTTGAAATGCAGAGTGTGAGAGAACAGTCTTTACAGACAATGTACATGCACAAAATCCTATGGATCACACTACAGAAGAGGGAACACCTCTCAGAATAGGGCCTCTTTAAGCGGACTACATGCTCATTGTGATGGATTATAAACACGCTGCTAATTGCTTTTTATATAATATAGAAATGAATGGAAACCAAAGAAGAAGAACCACGTTTAAACACGCGAAACAGCATTTGTGAACAACATGTGTCGAGTCAATAAACCTTCCTCATTTTGGCACCAATTGGATAAAGAACAGATAAAGACAACACTAATTACAACCTTCTATAAACATGATTAAAGAACTTCATATTTGAAACAAGTGGCAACACATGCTATTTAAAGCCCCCCCCCTTTCTTTCTTCTAACTGACTTTTAGTTCAATTAGTTGTACAATCTGTTCTTGTTCAGTATTGCCTTTTACATGCTAAATATGAATATTTACGCTACAGTAACTCAGCAGCTTACCGCAGTACTACCACGTTCCCGTTGGTTGCCCTCCACATCGCTGCAGCTGATTATCTGCTACACTGAGGGCGTGGCGACGACTAGCAAACACATGGCAACTTTCAATCTCAGAGTCTGAAACAACCTGGCTCTCTGCCACTCTGCACATTTTCATGTTGTTCCCCCCCCCCCCATCCCCAAATATGTGCTTTAATGCTTCCTCTGTCATCCCGCAGCCTTTGGTGCGCCACTGATGAGAACATCTGAAGAGACGACAAAACCTTGAGCAGACTCCAGAAGAGATGATAAAACATTGTTCACCTTGCAAAATATTCATGTCGCCTTTCTTCAGAATGTCTTACGTGGAAAAAGCCTGTCATCAACGCTTTGGTGCTTCAGAGTCAAAAGTCTTTCAAAAAAGTTTTAAGGCACTGAGAGGAGAGCTGTTTATTTTTCTTCAGTTGGCTTTCTTGAAATAAAGAGTAAACTGCATATTTAGGGTTGCAAGACAAATCTAAAACATTTATTCATCTGATTTCTGAGTCTACACCTTATGGGATGAGTATCAATTGAAGCTTCTGAGAGCCAAGCACAATCCCTTCCCATAGAGCCATGTCACGACATAAACTACAGATGGGAGGGGTACGGTATTCCTCCTGTAATTTTACAGGCAGGCAATCTGCCAGGCCAACAGGAACCCCTGCCAGGCCAAAAACAATAATGCCAAATATCCATTCCAGTGTTTCCCATTTATCGTGCATTGTGCAGTGGACTAGAAAATATACACTTAAAGCAGAACAATGAAATTTTGCCCTCATTGTTTTCTGTCTGGAGGTTATGTGGCCCTGGTGAGTGTTATGCAGAATGAGCACTGCACCGCACTCTGGAAGAAATATCTTTTAAAATGCTGGATTGTTGGGAGGTAATTTGGTTAAACCAATACCCATCATATTGCTGTTTTAGTGAAGACTCAACCTGGCATTTGCTCCTGGTGTTTTTCACCACTGTTTTGTAGGAAATAAATGTTGGGAAAGCAAACCAGCTGGGATGTCAGATCACAGCAGTCACTTTTGCTGGCATTTAATTCAGATTTTATGCAGAAAGCTTTAAACCTATGACCCGCCACACTGTCACTGAGTGCTGCGACCTGCATCAGCTGCATGAAAGCCTTGACATTTGTTGCTCTGAACACGGTTGGTACTGCTCAGTATGTTCTGCATACTGTACTTTAGTAGTGCATTAGGCTCCTTATTCTGCAGTGCACTCAAACTCACAACGAAAGGATGACACAATCGTAGGTGTTTTCGGTTTTAATATATCACACTTTTTGAAATGATTTTAGCTAAATGTACTTTTATTCAGGACAGTGTGTATGTACTCAATTGCTACACTACAGGACAAAAGGAGCACCGAGCACTAAGCAACAAGACAACATTAACACCCCCCCTCACACACACACACACTCACCCCTACTTCTTTGTTTGAATGACTAAACCTTGAATCTGAAGCAGTTGTTTGCTTGGTTTCATTTTCATCTTTGCTTTTGGTAGTCATTGTCATCAGGGCTGGATGTTATTTGCAGTTCCTCCATACTTACACAAGTATTAAAACATGGAATATTCAAACAGAAAGTGATATGGGCATGGGATAAAATTAGACCTTAAAATATAGTTTGTATGAAGACCCTGATATGTGGTTGTTTCTGATAAGCTTGCAGGGACAATTGAGCTCAGAATATGTTTTCCTATTTATGCACAATTTTTTAATTAAAGATGTAATTGTTGAAAGTAAATCATTATCAATCCATACAATCTTACAAATGCACTTTATAACAAACACAGATTCCAGACACATGCCTGGATTACACTGAACAACGAGTATCTCTGAAACTCAACCACTCAGCATGTGGCATATGATTGACTCCGGGCTGAAAAGATGTTCTAATCACCTTATTGGTTAGGAAACACAATGTTAATAAATAGCTTTATCTTCCTCTCTATGGATGACGATTTGGAGGTCAAACACAGAGTTTCACATCCACGCAGGCAGAGCCCAGACATTAACAGGAAGTGTCAGTCAGCTGATGACACATCACTTATCAGGTGTCTGAAAGCACAGCTTTTCAAACGCTAATTAGCCATCTGAGGCTGCATCAAATTTGCCAGTCAGATGATCCACCATCTTTCTCAGATGGTTAAAGGCAGAAAACAAGAAAACCGAAAATGGAGAGTTTAGTTTGCTTTCCGTTATATTATTTAATTGACTGTTTCTGTTATCGCTGAATAAGTGGAGCTTTGTTAGCAGCCATTTCTCAATCAAACCAAGTCTTCTTATACTGCAGGGAGGAAGACTGAAGACTTTGGATCAAATGTGTTTATCCACTGCTTTACAGCCGCTCCGTGGACCACTAGTCACGGCCATGGTTACACTCACCTCCAAGCAGGAAGTCATGTTGCAAATCCTTGCTCCATCTCATGTGAACCAAGCCAAGCCAAAAAAAAGGTCACACACTTTAATATTTGTTGGACCTTCTCTAGCTTTGATTACAGCACGCATTCGCTGTGGCATCGTTTCCACAAGCTTCTGCAATGTCACAACATTTCTTTCTTTCTTGCATTAAAAAAAATGTGTTCTTGTATTGATGACGGGAGATTCGGACCACTGCGGAAAGTCTTCTCCAGCACATCCCAAAGATTCTCAATCGGGTTCATGTCTGGACTCTGTGGGGGCCAATCCATGTGTGAAAAGGATGTCTCATGCTCCCTGAACCACTCTTTCACAATTTGAGCCCGATGGATCCTGGCATTGTCATCTTGGAACATGCCCGTGCCATCAGGGAAGAAAAAAATCCATTGATGGAATAACCTGGTGATTCAGTTTATACAGGTAGTCAGCTGACCTCATTCTTTGGGCACATTGCTGAACCTAGACCAGATCAACTGCAGCAACCCCAGATCATAGCACTGCCCCCACAGGCTTTTGACCTTTTTTTTGACCGGCAGTGTATATGACATAACATGAAGCTTTAAGTCATCAGGCCTCTGCTCACCTGTAGGACTACCTTTGCCATACATTATCTAAAAAGCTTTACCTCCAACTTTGCATCCGAACTAGAGAGCTAATGTAATTGATTGATCTCTCAGTTGATGAGAAAAGGAATTCATTTTTCATTTATAAACAAAGAAGAATATCTCAAAATGAGTGAAAGATCTCTGCATCAAGATGTATGCTGACTCAATTGGTGATACAAATTTTAATATTTGGGATAGCTATAATGTTAGTATGTGAGTACAACTGAAAAAAATGTACAGATCTCCAACAAATGACAACTGGTCGCTCTCCCAGCTAAGGGACACAAGTAATATAAATGACCGAAAGTGTCAAGAAACTAAAACAATTAAAGAACTAAATGACCAGATGAGATAGAAAGAACTAGCAGAACAATGATAGCACAGCTGATTGTCTGTCCACACAGGGATATTGTTTCTTTATATATGCTAAGACACACACACTGGTATACGTCTGCTGCAAAACAATCTAAGAATTCTGCTTATTTAAATTGCATATGAACAAATCAACACGAAACTAGCACTCCTTCAATCCAAGTTGACACACCATAGGATAGAGATAATCAGAGCTCTGGAGTATTGGTATAAAGATGTCAGGGCAAATCTCACTTTGTTTTATGGTCACCCCACAATCCAGCATTAGCAGGCCTACATCTATCTCCCAATTTAACCTGTCTGGTGTTTCTGCACTGAGAAGAAACAGTTCAAAGTGAATTGCATTAGTATGACAGCGAGGAAAAAGATGTGTGTGTGTGTGTGTGTGTGTGTGTGTGTGTGTGTGTGTGTGTGTGTGTGTGTGTGTGTGTGTGTGTGTGTGTGTGTGTGTGTGGGTGTGGGTGTGGGTGTGTGTGAGGGGGACGCTCTCCTTTAACCTTGTTGCTTTTGTTAAACTCTCTTCATGCTCCATGTGGCGCCGGGCACTGAGGTAATTTCACACCTGACCAGCCTTTCGCCGGCTCCGCCAACCGGCGCTGGGCACCTTAGTGGGGTTGCCATGGAGACAATGTGGAAGCTACTGCTAGTGTCAGTCCGTTAAGTGACTGTTTAACATGGAGCGGCGCGCGCTGCGGCTCATCTGTTGATGATTTGACTCCCTGGGCTGTTGAAAATAAGTCATTATCACAGACGTTCATACAGGCTGCGTGGAGCTCCAGGATTTGATTATCTGCAGGCTGAGGCACAGCAGGGTCACATGTAAAAGAATACTATATAGACAGGATATGCACTGAAGACGAGTTTAAATGAAGAGGGGACGGAGCAGAGGCATCTCCACTGACTGTTCCTTATGTGTTATATAACATGCTGTAAAATAGCTTTGCAAGTAACAAGTTCATGTCAATATGACGACAGAATTGGAAGTCTTTCTTGCCAGTTAAATGTCTTGGATTCATTCCACAATTGGACGACATTTAGAAAGCAACACTTTTGAAAAAAAAAACCTTTTTTGTCTTGTTTTCTGTTTTGTAATTGAGAAAAACAGGTATCTAACCATCACAAAAAAAGGATTTTGCCAGCCGATGCATCAATGGTACACTTGTTATGAGATGTTGTATTAATTGCTTTTCTACAGCACCTAATTTGGGGCTAGACACTTTCAAAAACCTTTTGATCTAACTATAATTTAAACACATTTTAGGTTCATTCTTAGAAAAATGGTTAATTGTTGCAATTGTTGGCATAGATCATTTGAAATTTCACAGTTCGGACAGAATATGTCCTCCAATTCTGGAATGACTCAATATGTCATAATTATCTGAGCGCAATCATGCTCCCCAGAGGACGAGCCGCCCTTAAGGATCCTATATTATACAACTTCTCAGCTTTATTTTAGTATTTCCTTTGCTGCTAGATTATCATTACATGCTGAAATCTCCCAACCCTTCACTTTGCTCATGCTGTCTGCCTGAATATTGCCTTAATTCAGCCGCTTCCTGAAAGTGCTGATCCTCCAGAGGCTCGGCCTGCTCTGATTGGTCAACGTTTCCAGGTCTAGCTGTCAAGTTAGTGCTTGCTATCAGGGACATCTGTTTACTGAACAAAACTTTTTCTACTACAATATTAGATCAATGTAACGTTTATAAATCAAAACCTTCCTACAGCACGTGTTCCAGTGGATCTGATGCGAAATCGGGGAGAGGTAAACAACATCTGCAGCCAAGAATACAGGTTTCCTGACAGTTTTTTCTCAGGTAAATAACGTTTTTTCATATCATTTTTCTCCGTATTTCGGTATAAACCCTGTGAATATGTAACATGCGCTGTGTTTACAGGTTTGTGGGAGAAATGACCGAGCCTGTTAGTTGTACATTGTGAGGAGATGGAGAGCTAAGTTGTTAGCATGAAGCTACATTTAGCAGATTCTGTTGGTGACTTACGCAGTGACTATTTCAGCTAATATACAAAGTAGCGTTACACCTGATTCATATTAGAAAGTACACAAAGCACATTTTATTTATAAAACTGCTGAGAAGCTGAAGTATGTGCAGCTCCTGAGAGGCTGCGTATATCTCAGATCTTTCAGACCTTTATTGTCCTATTTATGCTGTGAAAAGTTTACAAAGCTGTATATTATTTGTTTGAAAGGTGCTGCAGAACACATTGTATAATTCATACATAATCTGTCAACGCTGTGATAAATTTGACTGTGAACCATATTATTGTGTCGTGGTAGTGTATTTTTTTTTTTTTCAAACATCCACAATAGTTATTCATTTAAAACAAGTCCTCTTACCATCTTCACCTTTGCTTCCTCCAGTGATCAGTTCAGTGTAGTACCTATTTTCTATTTTCTCTCATCAAATCAGGCGGCCCACTCTTCAGGTTCGATGGCAGCCACATGCTCTTTCCATGGCCCTTACTGATTGGTTGGTAAAGCTCTGTTGGCCCTCGCTCTTTCCTACCCAGGTATGCAGTGTAGGCTGACTGAGGTCACAGCTAGCAGTTACGAAAGCACTGTCTAAAGCGGTGGAAGCTCTTTACTATGAAGCAGCTGGAAAGAAGGTTTCCTCTTTTTTTATCCTCTCGATCAACTGTCTGCGACTGTGACCTCCTCTTACAGGAAGTGGAGTTAGTAATGTGTTGCAAACATCTTGAGACTCTTCTTTCAGTAATGTTTCTGACAGGCTTTAAGTCTGCACCAAGGATAGCACGGTGCGTCTGAAGTGGTCCGATTATCTCAAGAGCGCTGACCTGTGCTGAATTCACCACAAAAAAAATCTAATTGCTGCTGCTTTGTCCAGGATAACATACTCAAGGTAGGATCAGAGTCCATGGCCATCGGTGTGGATATGGTCTAACTTTTCTAACAGAAAAGTTGCAGAACGCAGCAATGACTGATTTTCAAATGAATAAACACTTTCAAGGAAATCAAAACACTTGAAAACCTGACCTGGAAGATCTTTGGATCAAACTGCTCCCATAGTTTAAAGCACTTCAGGAAGTTTCTATGAACTTGAAGTATAATATCGACTTTCCTACACAATATTTCCCTTTGGATGAGAAGTGTGAGTTGGTAGTTGTGTTTCTTGGGACCCCAGTGTTTAATGTGGTGCAATTTAGACCCCAAACTGTCTATTATTAATAAACGTTAAATGAACAAGAGGAACAACGCTCTGGGTGGTACACTAGCAAGCTCATGCACTTCACTATTGCTGCTTTTCACTATATACTTGTTTCTTTCAAAACAAGTATGAGTAAATGCAACATGTGGAGTTTTTTTTAAAGAAATGTCTGTTTAGAAGATGATTTCTTTGTGCTCTCCCTGTGACACAGTACATCAGCCAAATGGTGCCAATACTCCCATCAAGGATTTATGGATCACAAGGTGCATGGACTAAAACAAATAATGATCTTAAAATAATATATGTATCATTTGAAAATAAATGGTATGTTTAATTTTGAGAGAAGGTGGAAACATGTCTTAAACATCCTTGGTAGTTTTATCCCCTCTGTGTGCATGTTTACATCTTTGTAACATTATGCAGTTTGAGATGCGAGTGTAGGATTGATCCTGTCAGCAACCCTTTCACACTCCCTCAGTATCAAGCTGCCAGCTCGAGTGTTCCACACTATTAGGTAGTCATTTCTGACACACTTGTCCAAAAACACACATTTATTCATTTATAACACCCCTCATTAATTGTGAGCATATTCATAAATATAACACATTATAAAAGCAGAAATAATGAGCCTGATCAATACATTATTAAAACAAAAGTAAAAACTACTATTGGCTCTTCAGTGTGGTGGGGTTAAGGTGTCTAATTAGCTGAACTTTATATTGTCTTTTCACTAATGGCTCCATCATTATTCAGAGGAAGAGACAGAGATGAATCAGAGGGAGTGGTAGAGCTTTCACATCAAAACATTTGTGTTACACCTGCATTTAGTGTGTGTTGTGGTTGCAAGACTGATATTGCTTTCAATGCCTAATAAACAGCATGTGATACATTGGAATCACCTGGAAAAAAAGTGCTGGAGGCTGGAGGAACCTACTAGGCAGTTGAATTGCTGGGTACCCAAGGTCCAAGGACATTTTATTTATCTTATTTTTACAATGTATGTTGAGTTGTTGGAGGAGCATGGGATATAAGATTTTCATTGCCAACATATATGTTGTATATGCTGTGCATATGACCAATAAAACCTTGAAACCTTAAAAAAGAAACCTACATATACATATACATGATGTTATTTGGAAATGATAACCTCTGATGAGTGTATTTGTGTCTGCTAGTAGTCGTAGACAAGATTTGTTTTTTCAGGGCTGTTTTCAGTTAATTATGGGCTCAGAATGTTTTCTAAAATAAAACTAGTGATTTTTAACAGTCAAATATGTTATACTGAATGGTATGCATTACTCTTTTTTTTAAAAAGCATTATTTTCTTTTGCTAAAAGCTGTCCAACGTGAGCTTTCTATTTCACATACTGTAAATAATAATGCTTCATGTTATGTCATGTTACATTTTAAGGTAAAATCTGAATATTAAATGTTACCACATATGTTTCTCTAGAAATGTAGTAGTATAATGTTTTAATTTGAAGTAGTACTACACCAAGTAGTATAGTGGAGGCTCTTGTGAGTTATTTAAGGGCAGACTGATGTCAAATAGTGACAAAAATACTATTTTTAAACCCTAACATAAAGTATCTTATATGAACATGCTGACCGGTTGTATGAGCGTTCCTCCTGACCTACTGACCTGATCCGGGTTAATGTGAACAGATCAGGGGGATTTGATTCAATCTTATTGATATTCAAACATTTAACCATCCACCTGATATTTGTGAAATATATTCACAGAAAATATACCTTCAAACTTTGAATCAACAGAAAAGCCCAAAGTTGAGAGAAGTTACTTAACATTCAGAATAAATTGCCTGAGGTAAATGAGCATCTTCAGGTGGAAATAATACAGTTTATAATAAGGAGTGAACAGTATTCAGAAAGCTTAGCCACAGCTGCTCCATCAATAGGCCGCTCTGAAACCAACAGCATTCTCCGCACTTCATTATTTTCATGTCAGGAAGCAGTGTTCCTCCTGAAATGTCATTACAGCGTCGCAGCTCCAGGACTGCTTCATTTCCTCATCAAAGCAGGAGGCGCCTGGAACTGGATCAGTGCCAATCATGATTCTGTAGATACAAAAGTTGTGTCTCAAAGGACTTGTCTAACTTTGGGAATTGTTACTCCAAATCAGTTACACTACAGAACAGTTGTGATTAAAATATGTATTTTAATCATTTGTCATTGTCTTTTAAAAGTAAAAGCTGTCTAAAATGTCCAGGACCCGAAACTGTACTCACAAAAAACCTTACTGATCCCCAAGATACATCAGGCAAGGAAACAGATACATGAAAATATATCAAATATTATCATACAATTTATTTTGGATACAAAATGAAACCAAACTTGATCAGAAAGACATTAACAACTATATTGCGCACATATTAAGTGGAGTAATGGCGTCCTGAGCGAGAGACCCGAGTCCCTCTCACTCTGTTACAGCATTTACAATTAAACAATTTTCTTACAGCCAGCAGTGTCAGCTCATTAATTACATTTAATAACACAATCATAAGCCAATCAAAGCTAAGATCCCGCCCACTCATACCCCAAATTAGCATTTTGCCACAGCATGCATCCTCCAGCAGCACACCTTTAATGTCTTTAATAACAGATTCAATTATCTTCAAAAATGTGTTTTTCATTTGTAATAATTCGTTTTTTTATCAATCCAAAGCCTGCATGTTAGCTACACATTGAACAAGCAACAGGTTTTGAGCGTCCATCTCACCATTGGCAGTTTATTAATAAACAGAAGACGCACTCTTTATTTAAGCCGATATATACTGTTGTTGTTTTATTGTGATTTGTATTGGTTAATGAAGGTACATGTGACATGTGCAACCTGACTCCTCAGCAGCACATTATGTTTTCAAGGCTAATCATATTCATTTGTTCCGCCTGCCGGGCTTACAGTAATATAATCAACCATAATGTATGAACAGGTCATGATAACTGATAACATAGACCTTCTACATAATCAGCTGGGACGCTCTGTCAACGAAGTATGCAGCAGCAGTATTATAATGCATAACAACATGGCGCGTTGAAAGGATGAACTTCCTCCTGAAGGGCTTAACTGCGTCAGGCTTTTCTTTTTACTGCCATCTGCGGCAACTTTGGTTATTTCCTAGACATTGAATCACTGCCTGCATATACAGTACACAGGAAACAAAGAAAGGAGAGAACACACACACACACACACACACACACACTCACACACTCACACACACACACACACACACACACACACACACACACACAGTCTCAGTACATTGACCCAGCTGTAACTACAATTCATAATTATTTATAGTACTACAACCGATTAGTGTCTTTCTTATATTTATACTGGAACTTTTGAGTACATTTCAGAAGCTTCATTTATCTAATGGCTCTATTATGATATTATATGGATTTCATTTTCAAATTAAATCTCGACAAAAGCTTGTGAAGTTTGTCCATGAGTTTACTGAAGTGTTGAGAAGCTATGAAATGAGAGAGATAATTTTGTTTCAGAGACATTTTTTAAAAGGGCACTCTTATAATATCTAAACTAAATTCACACACAGAAAGGAGTGTCCCCAGTCGCCCTTCCTGGGCAGTCTGTTGTTCTTCATTCAGGCTAGGGTTCTCTGGGGGCCTGAGGGTTCAGTACCTCAGCTGGGAATTTGCTTTGGTGTCTGGTGGTGCGAACATAAAAAAGACAAGGAAAAAACTATGTAACATTCAAAAGAATAAAGACAAGGATGTACACCAAATACAAATATGCATGAAGAACTAAAACATTTACTTTAATGAATATTGTTGTTGGCTGTGGAGAGGTAGGGATATATAGTAATGTGCAAAATATATTCAGAGAGATGAGCATGGACATGGCTCGCAGTATGTGTTGTTCACAGGATGCGCATTAATGTAATGCATCATGTTTATGGGGTGGGTTATTGTCAGTGGGGGCCTTGTTGATGACCGGTATCAGAAGGGAACACATTGGTGTGGCGGAAGGATTTGGTCCTGAAGGACAAAGCCTCCTGCCAGCAGGATAACAGTTTGTCTAGGGACCACTGTTACCTTCACTTCCACATCCTCTCTACCCCCACTTGGTAGATCCCAAGCTTCTTGTGTTGCTATTGATTGGATAGCTATGCGTTCAAAACTGCCTTTTTTTCTGCTGTTTGTCGACAACCATGTTGACCGGTCACCACTTTATCAGTCTGGCTCTGGGGGTCCTTCAGGATGTGCTGGACTGTCTCAGGTGCATCTTCTCCCAGCCTGCACCTCTGGTCCTGTCTTTTATGGTAGATCCCGACCTTGATGAATCTGCGGCTCAGAATTTGTGCCACGATCAGTGCCTCTGTGATTTTGTTCAGTCCAACCTTTTCCAGCCACTGGTATGATTTCTCAATCCCCGCCACTTCTTCTATCTGTCAATGGCCATGCCATGCAGGGGTTTGTCCTTTTCTGATGGTTCATCCTCTGCCCCTGCCTCCTCATTCGGTTCCTTCTGCCTGAGCCATTCACTCAGCATGTCGTCACTTGTGGCCATCTTGCTGAGGTAGTCCTGGAACTTTGTTGTTTCACCCTTGACAGCGGCTCTGAAGCTCACTAGTCCTTGACCCCTGTCCTTTCTCTGGTGTATAGTCTCAGGGAGCTGGACTGAGGTAAAACCCTCCGTGTATTGTTAGAAGCTTTCTCGTCCTGATATCGGTGGCTTATAATTCTCTCTTTTGCCAGTTTATTTTAACAGCGGAGTATCTGATGACCGGTAAAATGTGTATGTATTGATGGCTTGGACCTTCAGGACCTGCCGTACTCTGTGCAGGTTCTTGGTTCTGGACTTTACTTCGAGTTTGCCTCTAAATAATCTTGCCCAGTCCCATTGAGGTCCTGATGAAGTGTTCTGTGGAACTTTTACCGTTCCAAGCATTCAAAAGTATTCATATCATGCATTGCATTAGCTATAATATAGAATTAAGAAATTCCTTACATGATGTACCCACACACTATTTCTATCTTCCATACCTTGATCTTACTTTTCTTTCTCACCCCTTGACAGAATTACAGCAACCCTATGAAGGTACACATTAAAGAGTGAATGTGTCTGTGTTTCTTTGCCATCTTGGCGTGCTGAAGATGTGTCCCAGTGTTAGCGGCTGTTCTCTGATTGGATGCAGCAGGAACGTCTGTTCTCCATGACGGCAGGCCTCCTGCGCACTCTCCATGATCAAAACCTCCTTTTGCAAGATAATAAGCCTGCTCTGTACACACAAATGCACACAACCATACATAGAGGAGCATGTCATCTATTAGGCGACAGACTGGAGGCCTGCTGGCTGTGTGATCAGGGTTCCAACAGGAAGCAGGAAGCAGCAGCAGCAGGCGGTGGGTGTCTGCCTCCCCAGCTGTGGCTTCCTCAGGGCCTCTGACCATGTGTCTGATGCCTCTAACAAAGCACGCCTCCACCTCTAATACCTGCTTTATGTCTATATATCTGAAATCCAAAAGCCCCTGCTGAGCCTTCAGATGCATGATTGGATGTTTAATGAGGTCTGTGCACAGAGAGGTCAACATGGTGGGCGAACAGAGACGAGGTGTTTGGGAGGGGTTCTCACATTCAAATGATTCTCTGAATATCTGCAACGGTCGTTGGTGGCTATTCAAATGAAAAGGAAGCCAACCCAAAGACCAATTACCAAACCACAGTATTTACTGAAAAAAATGAAACGTTGACTTTAATAGTTGACTTTATTGCTTTCAACTAACCTACTACAGTTATGTGAAATGGTTGACATAACACATTTAATTAAAGTCAACGTTTCAGTGTTTGGAGTGAGTTTGACATTTTCAGTTAGGCCTTTTGCAAAACACATAAACCGGACCAGTAAGAGAAACTGAAACAATATATCAATCTTGCGTTACCATTAACCCAGGACAATTTCTCTAGCTGAAATTAAAAAGCTTGTGAGGCTTTGAACAGTTATAAAACAGTTTTTGTGAGTAGTAGTGTAACTAAGACATGTTACTGGCATAAACAATAAACACATTTCAAAAAAACCTTTTTAGTATATGTTGTGAATAGCCTGGGCTGTTATATTCGGGGCCTGAATCATTTCTCAGTGGTTTAGTAATCACTGACGATATATTGTACCGAGTGATGGCTTCAGGTCTTCCTGTTTACCTTAGTTTGCCTCCTGTTTGTTTGTCTGTTATTCTCTCTTCAGACTGCATTCATTTGACAACATTTGGCATTTTGCAAGTTAATATTATTTATAAAAAAATAGAAATGATGGATTTTTTTTATGGATACCTGGCAATATGAAAAGACTTTAAAGTAAGCTCCACCTTAACCAGTTGCATAATACAAAATGTGTTTATCATGAATATGAATTAAGCAATAGGATAAATACTATTCAGAAATGTCCATTTTGGATGATAAGCCCTTCTAGTTTTGGTACTTTTTGTATATTTAGATGCTAATACTTTTATAATTTAACCTAGGTAACATTTTGAATGCCAGACTCGTGGTATTTATACATGGTGCTATAGCTGCTTTGGACACAAAGCTAGCTTGTTGCATTTTATTGCATTACATGAAGCCAAATAGATAGGTTCCTTTCATAGAATGGGAGTGATGGTTACACTATAGCAACACCAATTTGTATTAATTTAATTTAGCGCCTTAACTCATCTCCTGTCAAGTACTTTTAATACAAGGCAATGTTTCAATTTAGAGATGAGGCTATCACTGTGAATTAGGTGGGTAGCGTTCAGTGTGTGTTGATGGATAGTGACACAGATCTGCAGAGTGTAATAACTGATGGAATTTGAAACTTAATTACATCTTAGAAGCAAGCAATTCATACATGCCTTGACATTCTGCAGGTCAAGAAAATGGTGAGGAGAATTCTTATCATTTTGAGCAGAGTTTCTTATCATCAGAAAAAATGTCTTTATGTTTGAAATGTCCCTGGGGATCATATATAAGAGGTCGTTGAGTGTTTGAGTTTGTGTGTTCCTCTTTCTGGCCATGTTCTGGGCGTATACGTAGCAGCAGATACATTTAACAATGTAATGGACTGTACTGAGGTACAATTTGGAGGGACGTGTGCTTGACTTGTGTATTTCAGTTGTTTTGCTACTTCAAACTTCTACTCCACTACAGTTCAGAGGTAAATGGTGTACTTTTACTCCACTACATGTATTTAATCCCTTTAGTTACTTTACAGATCTGGATGAATGATGGTAAATATAATCAGCCCTTAAATCAGACTGTAGTTCACCTGGAGTAAATCCAGCAGCTACCCTGCAGTATACAGAGCCATTCAAACTAGCTGCACCTTTACCAGCTCTGAGAACACTTTAATGATCAATCATTATAAAACATATCAGAGATATTATTCTGAAATGGACCAATCAAACAATGACTACTTTTACTGTCGCTACTTTAAGTACATTTAGATGAGAGTACTTTCTACTTTTACTGGAGGAACATTTTGAATGCTGGTCTTCCCCTTGTGTCAGAGTATTTGCATACTCTGGTACTTTGCGCTTTGTACGTTTAGCGCCACATGGCTTCAATTCAGCTCATCCTTGGCTGTCCACATTGTGGCAGATCATCAGAACATTTTCAGCGAGCTCAAACTGTGTCTCCTTCACCCTGCGCTGGCCTCCCCCCCACCAGGCCCATCCAGATCTGGAATGTTCACAACATTTTAACAGAGCCATCCACGTAATTGTCTTTTCATTGGCACAGGCGCTCAACCATCGGTTGCATAAATTGCTACGGTCAGATAAAAAGGATGAGCGGGGTTGTTTTTGGGATGTTGGTGGAAGAAAAAAAAGGAGGATTGAAGAACAGGGGAGGGATTGGAAGAGAAGATGCGTCTCCAGCGGCAGTAAATTGGACTGAGATCTATTGCCAGTGTGGCAGTCCTTTCAACCTGAGTGTGGGAGGAAGGCATTAAAAATGCAGTCATTTTCAAACATGGCCATCACTTTGAGAGATAATGAGTGTCCTGAACGCTGGCAAACAAAACAACCCCGACCGCTCTTTTCTTCCCTGTGCCTGAATGACAGATAACACTTCATTTAACTACAGAGACATGAGTGATAATGAAAATTCCCCAGCATTGTCTTTCCTCTGGCTAATTAGTTTAATGCATCCACTGCTCCCTCACAAAGGCTCTCTTTCATCGCGCTTAGATCTCACCTCTGTGTGTTCTTAAAAGCTCTGCCAAGCTTTTAAGATGGTGCTCCTTGCCTTCTTACTGTCCACTAAATATGCACAATTAGGTGTAAACTCATCTATTTCTTCCTCTTATAACACACTTGACCACTGGCCAAAACACTGGTAATTAACATTTGAACACTAAAACACCTGGAGGGTCCATGGTATAGGAGTATGTAGTATATATATATATATATTTCTGGAGCTCAGTGAGGTTATGTATTGCATTAAATGTATTCAGTATTTTGGTTGTATTGTATATTTTTTAGGCACTCGGATGATATCTACCCTGAAAAAACTGAAACATTGACTTTAGTTTAATATGTTATGTCAACAAATTACACAAAAGTGTATTAGGTGAGCTTAAAGCAACTACATTACGTTTAAATAAAAAATAATAGGTTGCACTTCATATAATTTAGTTGCTTACAGATACAGTATGTGAAATCTGTTGACATAATACATTTAATTAAAAGTCAACATTTATGTTTGTTTTCTATTGTGAATTCATATATACTCGCGGCTAAAATTATTTTGAATTTGTATTATATTTGTCTCTTATTGTGTCTTTAAAATATTTTTAATTGGTGAAGTGCTTGACTACACTGCTGCTGTGACAAAATCCTTTCTCAATTTGGAATAAATAAAGTCTCTTTACCTATCTAGAGAGTGAGATCCACAGGGATACTCCTTCCTCTGCTGCAGCCTGTATGTCAGGCTCTCGGTACAGCAAAGTCTTGGTGGGGATGAGATGCTCCTGTCACAGCAGAGTGGAGAAGGAACTTCAGCCAATGTCAGACTGGCTATTAGTGAGACTGTCCGTGAGACAAGTGGAGCAAAACCGTTTCTGATTTCCTCCTGAATTACTTTCTAGCCGCTCAGAGCTTCTCTGGCATCATGTGAAAATAGAGACCAAGCAGTAGTGTTAACATTTTATTTGTTGCTTTGTTCCTCCTCCCTCTCCAATGTCTTCTAATCTTTAGTTTGTGCCTTCTTAGCCTGAATTGTGCATCCTTTGAATTAGTTGTGTTTCCTGATGGCATTGCTGGTCTGATCTAGCAGCCCTGCCTCACGCAAATTCATATCCATCATTTCAAATCACAGGTCATATTTACATGTTTAATATGTGTTTGAGCACACAGTGTATGCATCCTCACACACATATCACACATAAAGAGCCATCGACGGACATACACCTAGACCCACGGTTCATTAACTCTTGATTTCTTGCTATTCTGTCTGCGATTGGAAATCTGTACTGGCTGGAAATCGTTCAGTCTCCTCCAGAGTAAGACTCTTTTCTCTTGTCTTCAGTTGGTAAATGGGTAGACAAATAGAAAAGAAAGACTAATCATCACATGCTGGTCAAACATTAGCTTCAATCAGGCTGGTCTCCTTATTCCTTAGTCCTGTGCTTTACCCATAGCCAAACAAATGCTGTGACACCATCTCCGCCTTTTACTGCTGTGTGTCTGTCAATGCTTGCAAGTATCTCAAGTAGCATACTTGTGCAAATGGTGTACAATGGTTCTCAAACCTTTTCAAACACTGAATGTCACATTGTGCCAGTGTTTCATTTCTGCATCCGTAATTGTGGATCCAAGGGTCATACAGAAGTGAAGTCCCCAAAAACTGAATCATTAATGCATGCATGTTTCCACATCTGGTTAAGACTAAACTACCTGTCAGTCCTTTGTCAAATTACTATGGAGCTTCAATGTAAATTGTGGCATACTTGTGCATTAATTTGCCTATTTTCAAGTCATTCTAGCATTACAGCAAAACATAACACGGAGGGTACATTCTGACTCTTCACACATGGTCCCTTTTTTGAGGAGACATTTTGAGCAAAGGATAAGTCCTTAACATTATTTGCCACAAAAATCACTAAACTTGCTGCTTTTTTGCTTTGCTGTCTGTAATGTGATTTACATACGTATATACAGTATATAGGCCCTACTGTATATACGTATACATATAAACAGTATATATAGAAGCAGCAATGCATGTTTCAAAATCTGAAATTAAATGAAGAATCCAGTGAGTCCAGGACTGTGAGTTGAACGGGATGGGAACATTCTTAGTGACAACATACCCACAGTTGGTGCAAATTGTCAGGGGGTCTTTGCTGCTTAATAACTTTTAAATCAAAGTTGTACAGTGATGAAAGAGGTACCACTTCACGCCCAGGACTTTAAGCTTTCTCTTGATCTTGATATTAATCTCGATAGATAAATACATTTGAAGAACTCTACAAAAGTACAAAGTGTGCCAACCAGGCTCCAGTGCCTCGTCTTGAAGGATGATTTGCTTTTTTCTCCGCTTGTTGCATATCGAGCCAAACGTTCAAAGGCAGAGCACTCTGACTTCAAGCTGCTGCTGCAGAACTCCCCGTCCTTCATTTACTCTCAACCAGGAAGTGCAGGTTATTCTATCAACAGGGTTAATGTTGCCGGTGCATTAATGTGACCCCTTAGCATGTTTCTGTCTTTGAACGAGGCAGCGGCCTCATGTGTGATCCACTTTGATTAACAAGTGTACACACTCTTTGCCGCTCCTTCCATCTCCAGCGCTGTGTTCTCTAATGAGCTTCTGATGTAGTGGATTCCACCAGAGACCAGTGACATTATAAAGGGAGAGATCTCAACTCCACAAAAGCTTTCATTTTACCTGCACCTGCATAAAGCGATATAGCAGGTACCTATAGTTCTTCAGTGGAAGATTAGATTAAATGCATCTCCTGTGTTCTCTCCTGATAGATGAGTGAGGCCACATGCTACATGTTTCTTTTCAGTTCCTCTGCTCAACAGTGGGGACATAGAGTGGTACACATATTATAAAAGCCTGGAACCCAGCAGATACAGAACTCGGTTTTGCAGGAGGAAGCGAAGGAATAGTGCACCAGAAAAAGAAAAAAGCCTTTGTACTGACACATGGAACAAGATGTTTCACCAAAGAAAAATGCAAATTGCTATCAACGGGAACAAAATGTATCAGTATCAAACACTCTTGACAATGAGAAGTCACACAAGACGTGTCCTAATGAGGGAGAACAAAAAAAATGAACCTCAGACATTTTAATCTTTTAAAACCCCGGCAGGCGGTACATTGTTAGACATACCACATGTCATTGTGTTGATTTTTTCCTCCAAACTCCCTTCCCTTCTTATTCATGCTTTATTTATTTCGTTTGAGCCCCTGCAAGGCATTTTAACAAGGTTGTCTGTCTTTGAAGGCCCATCACAGGGGAGGAGCTGTCCTCTGTGAACTTTAGGGACAAACTATGGCTGTAAAACCTTGGCCAACAGACGGCATAAAGAATGCAAAGTGCAGCTGGCTCTGTGTACCTGCTGTTGGGTAACAACCACAGACTCATAGTTAATCCGACACACACAACCTAAAATATAAAGCACATCAGAGTACATTAGTGAACTTTCTCAACAAAAAAATAAAGATGATGTTATTACCACATCCAGCATTTTGTCTTTGAGCAATACACAATACATTCTGCAACCAGAGTGTATGCAAATACATGTAATCCATTGGATGTCATGTTGCCTATTGCAGCTATTTGACACCAGAGTATAATTCAGCACGAAGCCAGCAGATGTAAAAGCTCATTATTTATTTGTTTTTTGGACAAAAGACAGTTAGCTTTTTTATTGCCACACTCCAGCCTGAATATGTCTGAACCCAAGTTCTAAAGGCTCAGTTTTTCTCGGTCACACTCAGTGGCGTTTCTGTCAAAAACTGGTGGGGCACCAACAACTTAGATATGTTATACAGGCTTCTGGTGCTTCTTTAACACATCAACAAATAGCTCTAGGTTATCCATGGTTCCGAGGCAACAGCTAGCTGGTCGTCACATACAAAGAGAGAGCAAGAGAGAGAGAGAGACAGAGAGAGAGAGCGCGCGCAACAAATGACTACTCTCGAAAACCGCAAATTATCAACAAAGAGCAACACTGTCAGCGCATACATTTACGCACATAACGTGGTGACGAGATATTGGGCGCTATCACAAAGCAATAATTAACAATAACAACAACAACAACAACAACAACCACCATAATGCTTCAGCATGAAAACACTGTATAGACTTTTAATAAAATATACTCTCGCTCCCCAAAGCTGAAGGCTCACTTGAAAAGAAAAGCGGCACAGCGGTTCTTCCTCTGGGAAAACGTGTTAGTCACTTTTGGAATGAAGTCCTGTAGCTGCTGGATCAACTGGCTTTCAATTGAAAGCATGGCCAGTGCATTGAGTTTTCCCAAGAGTCAGTGTCTCGAATTTGTGCTCCAGATAATGGTCAAATTCATTCATTTTCCGTTTTTATTATTTATGGCTGGCGACATATTCCCTCTTCTCAATTACACTTCCCGGGCACTCGCACTATCCAATCAGCCCTGGAACATGTGATGACGTGTTAGTGGGGATGCAAGCGCTTTGCTCCACTTGTGTTTTTTTGTTGTTGTTCCCGCACACACTAAATATAAAACTACTCTGAACATGCGCAGTTTAATTTTCACAACACAGGTTCATTTTCACAGTGAGAGAGGGGCAGCCCGGAGCTTGCCCCAAATCGTTCAGCCCGGCTCAAAAGGCACACTTAGGACTCACTAATCAGATGAACGCAGTCCGAAGCAGCAATGCAGATGACGACTAAACATAATCTTAAAATATAATTAAACATATATTTTATAAATATTTTTGGAAATATTATTTTAATTATGTTCTGCTGACCAGAAGCTGGGGCTGTGCTGTGCAGTGACATTATGCACCGTTTAAATATACCACTCAGTTCATCAACATTCTACTTTTTATTAGGGAAATATATCCTTTTCATAATGTTCGTAATGCCTTTATGTTTAAAACATTAAGTATAATTCCACATGTTAGTACTAACAGCAAGATGGTGTGGTAGCTTAACTGGATAAGTAGTGGTTGATACGCTAACATGCTGACGGAGTGTTACCCTGTGATGAAGGATAATCAAAGTTGCAAACCTCTATCATTTTTTCAAAAACACACATTCATAAGTTTGCAAATGGATAAAAAATACATTTCAGTTTGTCAGGGGTCAAGGTTATCACCGTTATCTTTGTTCTATTATATAACCCCCACAGGTACATCAGGTGCCCTACAAAGCAAGAATGCAATTACTTGAATGTTGGAAATAGAAGTCTGGCTCAAAGTTTTCTTTCTGTCCACAAAAACACCCTGTTGATATCAGTCTCACTGGTCTGTGTTCAGTTTGGGTTTTCATTGTGTTGTGCTTCAGGTGGTGAAAGTGCCCTCAGTCACACAAACACTCTTCATTTTGAAGAAGTTGTATTGTTCTCCCATCCCTAACACCACCATGAGCTGAAAATCTCATCTCAACTATACGAATCCTGGATAACACACTCAGACCAAAGTGATGAGAGCAGGGTCTGCAGCTTCTGACAGCATGAAGTTTATATTATCATTTTCAGATGTAGTCTGTGTAGATGATCCCAGAGTCTCCACCTCTCCAGTCCACAGGTGGAGCTTCATTTCACAGGTCACTCACATCCACAAGGTTTCTGTCTCTGTCTAATTACTGCACACAGCCAGCGCCAAGGGTTAACCCATTTATCTGAAAGCTCCTTCATCTCTCCTGCTCCAGCAGCTGAATGTGGGAGAGAGCTTCTCATTAGACCAACTCTGTTAAGAATGAGTTGACCCAATGGGGTCAGGGGGTTTTGATAGGGGTGAACAGCTGAAACCGGCAGTGTTTATTCTCATGGCAAAAATCTGAATTAGTGAGACAGGAGATTAATCTGATAGAACATGAAACCCTTCTGGCTTATTCTCTCTTGTTCTTTTGTCTTCTTAATACCTTGCCTTGTTCGTTAATGACGGCATGTTGTTTTACCAGTTAAGTATCTAGACTCTTTCCTGTTCTGGTTTTATGGACGGTTTCTTCTGAACTCAGAACAAACGAGAATGGCAAGCGAAACATGGGCACAAACCAAAGCATTTTGGGGGGATTAAACACAAGTGGATAAAATCAATTTGGGGCAAACCAATCACAAAAGGAGGGAAAACACAAAGACAGGAAGTGAAACCTGACGTGACACAAGCAGAGTGCTCTTTAAAAAAATAAAACAGGAAACAGAAATAACAAAAGCCATGCTCATGACCCAATGCTTAGCTCCACTTAGAACAGCTATTTAAAGACTCAAAAAGTACAGGAACCCAACAAATGTAGACCTACTGTTTAACGGTATGACAGTAAATAAAAAGTTACATTGCTGTATGGATGCAATTTTATACTGTATATAAATGCCCTATTAAGGTTGTTGTCTGAAAAGTTCTACCTCCCCCCAACTTCAAATGTCTGACTGAAAATGTGACTTTTGTAAGTATTCAAACAAAAAGAAAGGAAATACAGATGGTAATGTACATGTTGAAAGAGTAAGCGGATCCCGGTTCTCTTTTCTTCAGTCTTCACAACTTTATTTTTTTGTTATTTCAAAACTCTGAACATACATACTTTTCTACACTGCTCTGCTGCTCCTTTTAACATACTACCATCAAACCCCTTACTTATTAACAACCGCCAAAGAAGACACATTCTTCTTCTACTGCTTATCCTTTTATTGACTCACACGCGAGACCTTCCGTCGTATACTAGCAACAAAAACAACATCGATACTGCTTCGAACAACACAAAATAACACGGAAATGTGAATGACATTAGCAATTATTTGGAAGAACATTGGATAATTATAAAAAAAATACATTGTGGTGTCCGTTATAACATGTTGTACACAGTGGAAATAAACATTATCCTCAACATCAGGGATCTTAGTAATTAAACTCCTTCTGAATGACACTGTCAGATAGATTCTCATTTTGATATATTTACATACACAGATTTTTTAAGTTTCTCTTTGTGATATGTGCCGGGAAAATTCTGTGCAATCAGCATATAGTAAAATGTCCCTCGAGAACTCAAAAATCGACCCAAAGTTCATCATAATCAGTCCACCGAGAGTACAAATATGGTCACCTCCTGGTTAAAACTGCCATGTTGGATCTGGAAAATGTCAGAAATGGATTCAGCATCCTCAATAACCACCAAAACCACTTCAAAATTATCCCAATAGGCCAAGCAATGTTTTAACTATTCTCTGCATAGACTATAATGCTAATTTATAGTAATTAAAGCAACTTATGCTCGTGCAAATTGCCTAGCATATGCAGGTTAGCATCCAGCAGTTTCTTTGCTGGGGACCCCTACTATACTTTCTTACATCAAACTTTGGTGTACTCAACATTTCCAGGTTCACAGTAGGACTCTAAGAGCTGGCACTAGACTAATAGTAACCAATGAGCATCAGTCCTCTGTCTGTCTGTTATAGCTGCACACAAGCATACACTTACAATGAGCCTTTTTGGAGAAATTCAAAAGCAAATAATTTCTCTTCAGTTTGAAAGAGCTCAGCCTCAAGGTCATCATGAATCCAAAGCCCCCCTTTAGATACTTTTCCAAACGCCTAAGGAAATTATGTCTGAAATTGAAACTTTTACTGTTTGAGAAAGAAGCTAACAAGCCCGTACTCAGCAGCCTTGCATGTCAGCTGGAGCTGACGGGTGTTAATGTGGTCGCTGGCGTTAATAAGCTCCACAGTTCAGCGCACAGTTAGCTGAGTTTTACTGCCTTTTTATATCTGGATAATCAAGCTCTATTGGCTTGGATCCATATTAAAATTCCTCTGGAGTTGTGTTTATGACTCGACCTCACCTCAGAACCCAGTCTGACTGATCCTAATGCATAATGCATTCGTTAGATTTTCAAATTTAATATAAATAAAGTAAAATGAATGATCTCAGTGGGCAGTGCTCAAAAAGGAGTGTGACAAAAAGCTCAAACAATTCAAAGTCTGACTTTTAAATATTCCCTGATCAAATAAAAGATTCATGGCTGATTTTCGAATGAATAACTGCACCACTGAAGGCCAGACCTGGTGACGTCATGGTGTCAGTGTTCATGTTCCTCTCTGCAGAATAGGAGCAGGAATGTAAAGCTTCTGCAATCAGAATATAAGTGCTCTTAAAATGAACTAATAATAAACAATGTAGCAGTTGTCTTGAGGGCTTCAGGATTTGGGTTTTTATTTTGAGAGCAAAAAAAGTATCCTTTCAACATTTTTACCGATGTCTCTTTTATATCACAGAATACCTAACCGTCCCACAGAGGGGAAACACATGTTTCAAAAAAGTAAAGAGCAACAAATAGCAACATATTATTTACGAGGTATGCATCAAATATTAAATCTAAAATCTAAAAATAGAAATGACACAAATTATAATTTACAAAAAAAATAAAAATACATCCAGGTGGGGTAAAATACCAGTTGGTGTAACTAAATAGCTTACAGTTATAGGATTAATGATTTAATCTGTTTATTGATTTAATCATAGAAAGCTGCTAAAGGTTGTATTACTATTTACGGTTAAAAGGAGAGTTAGAAATAATTACATTTCACTTGTATTCTATCTGACTGATGTTGATTGAGATATGTTTTATGTTCTATTGCCTAACAAAGGGTTAAGAAACTGAACTACCAGAATGCTCAGCAGGCGCAGCTGAAACCAGGAAGTGTTACGCGCACACAGGCGAGCATCGGCAGCTTGGAAGCAGCAGCAGCAGCAACGGCATTAGCGAGGCAGGGGCAGATCTGGCAGCTTAAACAGAGTTGCAGGTTTATGAGACTGTGATAGGTTTGTTGTAAGAGGGACGAGGCGCCTCACCCGTAAATGTATCGTTGGTGCTCGAGTTGACTGCCTGATCTAGCTTGCAGGCTGCGCCCCAATTTTCCGGATTTGTTTCAGTAGTTGACTTTTCTAACTAAGAGAGAGATAGAGCCATTAACAGTAATAATTATAAAGCGTATACTGTATATACTGATCTAGAAGAAAAAAAAATGAAGAGACCACTGCATATTTTTCTTAAATTTTAATGGCGGCCTTTCGATTCCAGTGTTGAATTTTGTTAGAAATAATCAATATATTGAAACGGAACATTAAAAGATAATTCACTGTTTCTGGACGGATCATATTTGTCCAATTCCGGTAGTATTACCGGATGTTGTTTTTAGCCTCAGATAGCATATAGCTAATATCAGAGAACTTTTAATATTGACGAGAACGTTCACTCTCAAAACCGTTCCGGTATGGTACTGCACCTGGGGGGCGCTGGTGGGCCAGTGCAGAATGAATGTGGTCCTATGGAGCCCCACCCATAGATTCCTACATTTCTTTGGATATAATTTTTTTTTAAATCACTGCTATAGTTTTTTAAACATGGAATGGATAATCCTCACAAACGACACATAGCTAGTATTTTATATTCGCTTGATTTTGACTAAAATTAGGTTTTTGTAAATCGGATGACGTCATGCGTGATAAATTGCTTTACGGCACCTTGTGTCTCTCCTTCCCTTTCCTTTCCTTTTAATATCGATTGCAATATAGCAATATCGAACATACGCTCAAGGTAAGAAAACAAACACATGCTCGTAATCAGTTAACTTTCAAATTTATTTTTACAATACAATGTATGTGTGTGGTAGGATCAGTACATCCAAAGTTGACCATAATCAAATAAAAAAGTTCGATTGTAATGTCCTTTCAGAGTCCTCCTTAAGAGCTTTCTTCTTCTTCTCTTTTAACGGCGGTTGGCACCTTAAGAGCGTTGTTGATGTTCTGTGGACAGGTACCACAAAGCGTATTCTTCGGTCGTAACCAGTCGTGAGTTCTTCATTGACCAATCGGCTTTCATTAGCCAGATGCTAGCAGAACCTGGGTCGCAACTGCCCAACCTGTAAGAAAACAAAAGGCTATGACCCCCAGATTATTCCACTTTTGACGAAAAATCCCTGTCGACCTCTCGGAAACCACAGTAGTATTTTGGATTTTGTAGACGATATGCTAGGAGAATGATGTAGCTAGCCGCCTAGCTCCATAGGGGTCCATGTATTCTGCACTCGCCCGCGATCGCCCCCTAGGTGAACTGCAGCCAAATTCGGTACAATGGGGGTGAATAGAGAGTGAAGGGGCTTTCCGTGGACGGGCTTTGCTAATATTGTATTGTATATATGAGTAGAGAGAGAATGACACGTGGAGTTACATACTAAACACACCGCCTCTACCTCTCACTCATTGATGCTGCAATGATACTATTGCGTGTTTAATAACTGATAAACCTCAGAAGAATTGCATAATAGGATATCGTAGGTGAGAGCTTCAGGACATCACTAACAAGATGGCGATGGTGACGTCATAGAAGGACCCTCCCCCGACGACGTCAGCCTATAGAGGAGTCCGGAGAACCCCATGGGACAAGCGGCCAACAGGATCCAGCCCCCCACTACCTACCAATGAGAGCACGAGACCGGAGCACGTCTTATTTTGAAGTTGTTTATTGTATGGTCGGAAAGAGGTGGTTCTATAAAACATGTTTGTATTGTGAGATCGATCTCTCTTTTGTTCCGGACCGCCAGACAGTAACTACTGATGAGCTCCACTCAGTCAGTGGCCTGTGGACACGTGTCCCGGGCTATTGAGCCACAGCTGTGAAACTTTTGGAAAACCTACTGCTGCATCCTTTTATTAAATACTCCTTTTGAAACTTATATGAGGAGCTTCACTTTGTTTCTTTTTTATCGACTCCTGGGCCTCGAATAAAAGAACACCTCCTACAATTTCAACACAGAGAAATGTTGTCAGTAGTTTATAGAATACCATTAAAATACCACATACCGATAAATAGTAAAACCAGAGAAACTGATCATTTTGCAGTGGTCTCTGAATTGTTTCCAAAGCTGTAGATACAGTATATATTGCACATCAGGGATATTGTAAAGCAGAGGTGTGATAGTGTTTGGTGTGATATGTGTAGTGGTCTACCAGGGGCCGTGATGTCGGTATATGAGAATATGTTTTTCACACAGCAACAAAAGCAGCTGGAAGGCTGGCTGGACTCTTGCTGACTGACACCAAAACCTGCGTTCACTATTCAAACTGAACGGAGTGATATAACATCTTTACTCCCTAACACTGAGAGTGATCAAATACTGGAAAGAATACCAGTTTGACTTGATATATTTCAGTCAACCTCATACCAGGCGTTAAAGCAAACCAAGCTGTACCAGAGGATTCCCCAAGATATTCAAGCTCCTCCTAGTATAAAGGTGCATAGAAAATGTTATTTAATGCAATTTTTGTAGGGGAGAGTGGGGTAGGGTGAGTCAGTGGTTCAACTTTACCCCCGCGTGGGGCACTGAAGTTGAGTTAAGTCTCTGAAGTATAAAAGTGTATTTCAATGTAGTTTAACACTTTTTTTGTAATGTTTTAAACATGTAGAAACAACAACATTCCTGTACCACCCAACAGGAAAGAGAAGGGTTCAGCAGGTTGGGTCTGCCATAGATCACATGGTTCACTTGGTTAATCGTTTTGTGTAGCTCAATACAATATCTTGATAGAAGGAAATATTCTTTTAGTTCTAGATTGGTTCAATAACTTTAAGGCATGCCACCATCTTTCCTGCCCTTTGCCTTAGCAACCTCTTCAGGAAGGGCTCCAGCCTTCATAAAACTACAGTGGAGGAGTTTTTTGACAATCTGGCTAAAGTGAAAGACAGATGAGAGAATAACCACATCTGATAACATGAATGACTAGCCTATTTCAATCAGTAAACGTCTTTTACTGATGCTCTGGTTTAAACTTGAAAAAGTCAATTGGTCATTTCCCCCCCAGATGGCTCAATTCATCCCTTGAGGCAGATCAGCAGACCCCTTAGAAGTCATGTTTTCATGGCCCTTTGTCACCGATGTATAATTGTAATTGTCCTGAAGACATCCTGAAGTACAGATTGTTGTTGTTATTTGACTTCTACCTTATTTTTCCTTGCCTAGAGGACAACATTAGTACAAATTGACCCATCTTACCCCACTCCCCCCTACAGTGGGAAAATAACCCAAATGCATAAGGATCATGTTCTTTTCAGTGATTTAGGAAAAAAAGTTGCTTTACTTTGTGAGGAGACTCAGTCATTCATCCAGTCATTCATTTCGGTTAGATGTAAAGAAAATGTGCCAGCTTGTTTTCAGGCTAGAGGAGGGTGCCATCCAAACATCCTGTCATAAGTTGCAATGTAGCTTGCTGTCATATTCCCTCTCAATTTAAACTTCTTCCTGGTGTAAACACTCAAGAAAACAAACTATTGAAGGACAGTATGACTTGCACTTGGGAGATGTGTTCAGCAGTCATTAATCAGAGGGCTTTACCTTGAGCCCAGCCTTAAGCAGCGGATGCATTAACACAGCAGCTAATGCTGCTTCACATGGGGGTGATTAAATCTGGTGTTACCCCGAGTGAACCGCCAGAGTTTGCAGAGCCACCGGTTGCCTGCGTTAAAGTACTGCATCAGGACGGAAGAGGCTGAGCGCATAGAGTGGCTCAAATTGCCAATGCTGTGAAAAAGTAGAGTAGAACTGCAGCATCAGCACTTTCATCAGCGCTATTTCCGTCAACACGAGGTTTTCCTCTGATAAGGCTTTGTGTCTCTGCTTGGTTCCATTTCACACTGTGATGAACGGCACTGCTCAAGGTCATCTCTGCCGGCTCGCACACGCGCACACACACACACACACACACACACACACACACACACACACACACACACACACACACACACACACACACACACACACACACACACACACACACACACACACACACACACACACACACACACAGATGTTATTTCCCTGCACACCATGATAATGTTCCATTACAGTTTTTTTCGATCGCATAAACACTAACATCAAAAGTATTACTCAATTATCAAAACCTTACACTCAAGGAGCAAAACATCAGCCCAGATTTGCACCACTGTAAGCACAATGTCAGCCTCACACTTTTTGCAAAACAATACACACAGTGATTTGCAAAATACTAAACAAACTTGTATACATTAGACACAGAAGTATATCAAGATGTCACTTCCTTGCAATTCCAAAGCACACATGAGCCAATTGGTTTAGCACAGCCATCAGGTGTGCAAACACATGATTGCTTAATTGTAGACACACCAATCACGTTTAAGCGCTATAAAAATGCAGCAGGTGAGTTCACCTGTCTTCAACCAAAATGGAAGGAGTCAGAAGAAGAAGAGTGAGGGTGAGAGGGGGAATCCACGGAGGAGGACGAGGTAGAGGAAGAGGCGGAGGCCGTGCCAGAGCTAGAGGCAGAGGTGGGGGTAGAGGAAGATCTGAAGCAGGAGGAGAACGTGCTTAAAGAAGAAGAGGACCAAATGTATCAAATGAAATTTGCGCAACACTAGTTGACCATGTCGTGAACCACGGACTGACGCTGAGGGAGGCTGGACTAAGAGTTCAGTCAAATCTTAACAGATATACAGTGGCATCTGTCATTAGGACACTTCGACAAGAAAAGGGGTAAAAAGAAATCTGTCTAAAGTAATCAGCTGCTTATTGTGTGCACCATATCAGCACTTTTGATACCCCTTCCTGTGACATTTTACAGGAGGTTATATGTATTTCTTTCTACATAGGATTTAGGGTAGAGAACAACAAGGAGGATAGGGGAGCATATTCCCGCAAGAACAAGAGAGAGAGAGATCATAAACATGGTTTTGATCAGTAATGCTATCAGGCTCAGAGAAATTCAAGCCAACGTTATCTGTGACCATGCCAATTTACATAATGTCCATCAGTTCTCTCAGTTAACAACGCATCCTGAAAAGGCATCAGGTTCAAATGAAAAACATGTATCGAGTGCTTTGTGAACGGAATTCAGTGAGGGTCAAACAGCTGTGGCATGAGTATGTGGAGGTATGTATTGTTCACTTTAGCACTGTGATGTTGCATACTGCATACATTTACATGTGCATTTATTGTATACTAGATCTATGCCCAACTACACAATCGTGTCTTTCACTGTATTTCAGAGCGTTTTACAGATAGATGCTGAGGAAATCCCACGTGAATTCATCTACATAGATGAGGCAGAGTTCAACCTCAGGAAGCAGGAAGGAGAGGCAGAAATATAAATGACCACAGGGCTATAATCAATGTCCCAGGGCAACGTGGGGGTAACATCACCCTTTGCACTGCCATTACACAGAATGGGGTCCTCCTCCGTCATGCCAATATGGGCATTTACAACACACCTCACATTCTCACGTTTTTGGACCGATTGCACAACATCATCACAGCAGTAAACCAAATGCGCCTCAAGCAATACATTGTCATCTGGGACAATGTGTCATTCCACCACTCTGCTCTGGTCCAGAACTGGTTTCAACACCATCCACAGATTACAGTATTATACCTTCCATCAAACTCTCCGTTTCTAAACCCATACGAAGAGTTTTTCTCAGCATGGCGGTGGAGGGTTTATGATCCCCGGCCCCAGGCGAAGGTACCCCTCATTCAGGCCGTGGAGGAGGCCTGTGACCAAATTGACGCCGCAGCTGTGCAAGGATGGATTCGACATTCAAGACGTAAGTTCTTCCCACGTTGTCTTGCCGATGAAGATATCGCCTGTGATGTTAATGAAATTCTCTTGCCAGATCCAGCTAGGCGAAGAGATAATGTCTACTATTTTCTGTACTCTGTATATTCAGTTTTTTTCAGATTTTTAATTTGATTTTTTACTGTAATTGTAACCTGTACTGGATACAATATTTTATGTTTGTCTGATATTTGCTGCGCTTACAGTGTTACGCACACTACTGTAGTAGCATGAAAACTGGGACATGTTCTTGTGATTCTCCATATTGACATGTTGACTGATTTGGGTTTACGGAGAGAAATAAATGATATTTTCATCAGTCTGCAGCTTTGGTCTTGTGTAGTGTTTGGTGAATTTATTGTATATTTGCACTTTCTCTGAGTACTTCACTTACAGTACTCTGATCACTGAAGTAGAACTGCTAAAAGTGTTTTAGGTTAGCAGGTGTGTAACTGGTTCAAACAGAATTAAGTCATATGAAATGTGTGTGTTTCATATGGTGACAAAATGTGGTTTTGATAAATTAGTGTATAGTTTTTACAAGTGTGTTTCATTTTGCAAAGGATCTGAGGTGTTCCGCTCATTGGGTGTGTGGTTGTGCTAATTGTGTGTAGTGTTTTGAAAAAAACCGGGCCCTGTTTTCAAAATCGTGATTAAGCAATCGAAAAAAACTGTAAGACACAACAGATCCTCTATATATTTGTTCCATGTGTGGCTGCTGTGTCAGTAATACAGAGCGCTGTGCGGTGTTGAAGGTGAATGACACACTGCTCTTCCTACTCTATAAAGGCTCCCAGTAAACTTTGATTCTCTCCGTATATTCAGAGCTACGGGCCAGTGCCTTTGCATATTTATATTGAATGCAAAACTCTCTGGAGGAAAGGAGTGAAAACACCGTATCAGTATGCATGAAAATAGAAAATATTAATATGGTCATATGCACCTAACCAAGAAGTTATTTTATCCTTTTTGAAGCATGTCCTCTAAACCTAATGAAGTAGTTATTTTAACACAACCTTTTCCTGAGCCTTACCAAGAGGCTCAAAGACTAGAACCGCCACCATTCCATTACCGCAGAGCAGTTTGCTATCACTCGATAGAGTAGCATTTTTGAAACATTTAATTATTAATGTTCATCATTTCCTTATTGACCAAGTTTAAATTAATACAAAAAAGATTTAAAAGTCAGTTAATGGGGTTCATTTTTAACTTGCTTCAGTTTATAATCATACAGATCAAAAGTTCAGATTCATTTTACAATAAATCAATAAATGGTGTGCCTCTACAAACAAGCAACATAATTAATAGTTTTGTAAACAAACTACAAATAGTATTAAAAAGATTAAATTAATTTGGAAAGTGGGGTAAAAAGGACCCGCTTGGTTGCTCTAGTGTTAAACCCTGATCACCCAGATCAGGAAATGTTTAACTGCGTCACTTCAGGGAAATTACAAATGTTATTTAGTCATTTGGTTTGGGGAAAAGTCAGATGTCTGTAGTGTGTGTTGTTTGCTTCTCCACCTAGCTTTATATGTAAATCAGATCTCTGATCCGACCAAAGCACAAAGTGGACAAGTGTAAATGAGGTGATAATGATCTCATTGTGGAAATAAGCACCATCTCTTCTACCTATAAATATCTCTGAAGCTTGAAATGATAAGCCGCTATCAGGCTCTGCATCACTTTATGGGCCGAGTGCGGCTCCCGCTGCCTGTAATCATGATGTGAAGATGGAGTCATGGGGGGGAGGGGGGCCTTTCCCAGACATCAAAGTCCTACAAATGCCTTCCCCACTGGCAAAATAAGCCATCTCATTAGTTAAATAAGTTGTGAGCATATTGATTAGAGGTGTTTAATTTACCTCACCTCTCTGTGTGAGCAAAGAGGGCCTGGAGGGGGGAGAGAGGGAGAGAGAGGGGTTCAAAGCGGAGAAACAACAGCAAGTGCAGCAAAGGATGATGGGAGGGTCGTTAGCTCTGCAGTAAAAGCCAACATGTTTTGTCCTGATTGGAGATGAAAATGGAGAGAATCACCTTTCTGCAGGCAGCATCCATCCAGCGATTTCTATACTAAAGTAAAGTAGCAATACTGCATCGTAAAAATACTCTGTGACATTAAAAGTCCTGCATTTAGTCGCCCTTAAGTAAAACAAATAATTAGCATAACAAGTAGTGTAAATAACTATTTATTTCTGTGTACATCACCTCAATGTTGCACTTGGTGAATTATTTGAAATACTTTATACAATATTGGCTAGCTTAACCTATAATATTATATTATAATTTGTGTTGATTTAGTTTTTCTATTTACAACCTTAATCTGCAAAGTAACTAGTGACTAAATGTAGTGGAGTAAAAAGTATAAAGTAGCATTTCCACTTCCATTTTATACTTAATTACAGTAATCAAGTTAATGTACTGAGTAACATAAGACCATAGCATCCATCTTCAAGATTTCAGGATTATTGTCAACACTGTACCAACTACCATCCCACTAAAAAACTGAAACGTTGACTTTAATTAAATGTAGTATGTAATTAAATTACACATAACAGAATTAGGTTAGCTGAAAGCAATAACCGCAAGTTAAAATAAAAATAGTAAGTTGAACTTAATAATATTGCTTTCAACTATTCCAATCTATTCTATAAACTTCTGAGGACCCCGAACACATGTCCAAAATCTACTGCAATATATTTTCAATCAATCAAACTTTATTTATTCAGGCCCATATCGCAATTTCTACATCTGTCTCAGGGGGCTTTACAGATTCTAGGGAATACGACATCCTCACCGTAAACTCTCCTTCTCCTTCTCAGTCTTCAAATCAACTCATATGTTCTCATTAAAACACACATATGATTATTAGTCTTGCTCGTCTTTACATGTTGCTTTTCACGGCACAAAAACTCCCCACATAATGATGGCTGTTGGCTGAGGAGCTGATATTATGTATCCAATTTAAGAACAGTCCGGATTCACAATTTATTTTCCGTGGTAACAACATCTCCCCGACTGTGCACACGCTACATGAATAACATGTTGAGTTCTCTTATTTTTCTCTGACACTGTTTGAACAAACACTTTCAGGAGGAATACTAAGAAAACATTTGTGAGTGAGGCCTCATTAGTGCTTTACACATCTCAATACATCCCCTCAAAGGATGTCTCTCTAAGTGATTTAGTATGCTGGCAAAACATCATCCAGTATTCACACACACACACAGACACAGACACACAGACACAGACATACACACACACACACACACACACACACACACAGACACACACACACACACACACACACACACACACACACACAAACACACACACACACACACACACACACACACACACACAGACACACACACAGACACACACACACACACACACACACACACACACACACAAACACACACACACACACACACACACACACACACACACACACACACACACACACACACACACACACTCCTCTGCCCTTCTTCCCAAATTAAGCAAGCCCATTTCTCAACATTTACATAACATACTCAGCATAGCCCACGCATTTCTATTTACACGCTGCAGCACGATAGTTTTATTATCAAAGGCTCGTGCCAATACCAGGCCCCCCCCACCACCATCATGTCCATCCAGGGGTCACCAGGACAAAATATGGCTGGGAGGGACAGATGGACAGAGGGAAATGCTGTCTGTCACCACTGTCTTGTCCAACTTTCTTAAGTTGCCACTAATCAACAAAGAGCCTGTTGGGGTTTCAGCCCTGGGGAAGCCTCAAGCTATTTTCCAATTAGTGTCACCAGAGAGACAAATAGGAATTCTACACAGTGCACTCAGGGAAGAGAGTTGAAACAAGGAGGGTGGGGATGGAGGAGAGGGGGGTGAGAGAGGATAAGACTGAAGAGCACATCGCAAGGGCAAAGAGAGAGAGACTAGTGAGAGATGTCGAGGCGGGTATCTCTTCTCTCTGGGGTGAGCAGATTAAACGATTGTGACAGCAATTTGGGCAAAACAACATTCGTAGCCGAGACAGACAGATAGACGTTGGGCTGGGGCCTGTCTGGAAGAATACTCCTTCATTAGGGCGGCCGGTGGAAAGGAATGTGGAGACAGGCAGGGCTGCAGCCCGGCATTATCAATTAACTGCAGCTCGCTTTGTATGCCGCCGCCTTGTGTGAAACTCCACAGTCCTCCACCAAGATCTCTTGGCTTTTTAAGATGCAAGCCCTTTGTGTGAAGTGCACTCTCTCGGCTCAAAGGGCCCGAAGCTCGTCCAGCAGCTGCAGCGGTGATACACACACCTGCCTCAGAAACAAAGAGTGACTCAGCGGCTCTTTGGTGTGAGCGCACTGAATGAAGGTCACTCCTCCTTGAAGTTTGTCTCTGGTCAGTAGCCTGTGTCTATATTATTCAATTTGTGAACACGTAGGTATAGGAAAAACAGATCCCATAAATAACACGGGGTGAGAACTACTATACACACATGAATAATGATCATAGGGCTGCCCTAGGAAATCCGCCAAGCTGAACTTATAGATGATTCAATTACATGGTACTTCATTGTTATTGCAAAGAGTTAGACAACAAAATGCAGTTAGCATCTAGCCAGAAGTGCAAAACAAGCAGAAAGTGCAGTGTTATTAATATAAATATATACATCTCACAGAAGTATTTACCTTATGAACAGTATAAGGAGGTATAAACATGTGGAAGTCTGGCTATGCATACCATCAGCTCATTATGGGTGTTCTCTTTTAACCAATTACATTTCACCTCAATCTTTAGCCGCCAATCATCGTGCTGCAGTCAAACTTTAAGATTGTTCCCCCATCTCCAGCAGTCAGCTGTTATTCCAGGCGTTAATGCTGCAGCCCGCCTCCCTCCATCCACCTCCAGTCATCTCCCAGGATGAGCTAATCCAAAAACCACACCTTATCAATCCACATCTTCAACATCACCGTCAGTGACTGGACCACTGGGGGGTTCCTATTATAATCACGGCTGCACTTCTGCCTTAAAATATACGATATCAGGATCGAGGACTAATCGCCAAAGACTATTAACATTTCTGTCAGACAGCACTGAGGTATAATATCAATGAAAAGTAAACAACACTCTGAAACGATGAAGGTGAAATAACTCCACAGAGTTTCTCTCTCATGACACAAGCTGCAATTTATTTCATTTTTATATTTACATCGCAGCGATTCACCGCACATCCATCTCAGGATTTTCATCGTACAGTGTGACATGAATTTATAAGAGCCATATAAACAGTAGGAATGTGAGAATGCAATAGGCTCCCACCTTACTGCTGTCACAGGCTAAGGCTTCTTGTTGTAGTTGTAACATTATTTAAACTACTATTCCCAGCTGCCCACTCCGGAGTCTATCCATGTCACTCCTTACTGTCCACACTGCTGACTATATTATAGGTGTAGAGTTGGGATGGTGACATACACCATGCTCTCAAGGTGTAATGTGAAAATAAATTAGTATATTGTGCCGGAACATTAAGGGACATAATTCACTGTTGTAGTGTTTCCTCACGGACCGGATGGTGGCCGACAAGTTGTTATTTGTTTGTAGCTTCACAGTAGCATGTAGCTAATAGTATATTGTGTATGTGAGTATGTGGCAAGGGGCAACTTCCGAGTCTCCAAAATGAAGCCCATACAGGCCCGTTTCTAGGATTTTGGGGGCCCTAGGCAAAGAAGTTGTTGGGGGCCTTTAAAAAAAAAATTTCCGCAATTCTGTGCGTTTTAATCACAAAAGAGGTCAAACATACACTGAAAAGTAGCCTTTATTATTTTTTTTATTTCCTACTGAAACTGCTGCTTGCGGCCCTTGGCCTCAGCAAATGCAGACACAATCCCCTCCAAGTCCAAAGACCTGCGGACGTCACTCTCAATTGACATGAGTGCCAGTCCAGAGAGCCTCTCTTGGCTCATAGTTGACCTCATGTAATTCTTTATGCGCTTCAGAGATGAAAAGCTCCTCTCTCCGGAGGCAACCGAGACAGGAAGGGTCAGAAGTAGGCGCAGTGCAATGCTTAAATTGCTGTACAGGTCCAACAGCTTCTCACTGTATATGTAGTCCAGCATTTTAAATGGGCACCTGGATACTTCATCTGGAAAGGTGTGGACAGCAGAGTTGATCTCCAATGCCAAGTCGTCTGCATCAATATCATGGAGGGTTTGTTCCACTTTCCTGCATCTCTCATGCAATTTCCCAGTCTTGATTGTGGCCCTCATGATATCAATGCTGAACAGGAAGTCGTACAGGGCATACACCCCCTCCAGTCTGGAAAATCTGTCTTTTAGGCTGGTGATGGCAGTGTCAACCAAAGGCAGGAAGAAGTCCCTTCTGAAGGCCTCTTCTGGGGTCGATTGGGTTTCATCTGTACTCTCGTAAAGGAACTGCCTTTTCTTTTTACGTTGCCTTTTCTCAGGCAATTTCCTCTCAATTTCCAGATCTTCTGCAATCTCCATTGCATCCGTTTGGCTTGATGCGAGTCCATTTTCCCTGAAATCTTCTAGGTACTCTGTCACTCCCTCGGTTTCTTTTTTCAGTGTTTGCATTGAAACATCCGGGCTCTGGAGGAGCTTGCTCATATGGTTAACCTGATACAAAACGTTGTACCAGGTTATTGTGCACAGAAGAAAGGACCATGTTTTAAGCTCACCATGTAAGCTTTTTGCTGAGGACATGGTCTCTGAGTCCCCCTTCTCTGTAGCATATGTCTCCAGTGCTGACAGTCCGTCTAGTATTTCAGGTAGATGGTACCGCACTACCTTCACACTGTCAATTCGGGCCTCCCATCTCGTCCCTGAAAGTGGCTTAAGGGTGAGCTGCTTCACATGCTGCTTCAAAATTGCCCAGCGGTGCACAGAGGAACTGAAAAGGTTGTACAGTCGTTGCAGCATACCAAAAAAAGACATGGACAACACTGAAGACTTGGCAGCATCTGACACAACCAGATTTAGTGTGTGACTGCTGCATGGGATGCATAGCGCCTTGTTGTTCAGCTCTAAAATTCTTGCCTGCACACCCTGTTTGTGGCCCATCATATTGCTGCCATTGTCGTATGACTGCCCACGGCAATCTGAAATGCTGAGGTTGTGCTTCTCCAACTGGTCAAGCAGGATTTCACTGAGCCCTTTACCAGTTGTGTCTTCAACATGTACAAATCCCAAAAAATGCTCAGCAATAGAAACAGGTGTTTCACAGTTGACAATCCTGAGAACAACAGAAAGTTGTTCCTTGTGGCTGATGTCAGGAGTGCAATCCATGATCACGGAGAAGTATTTTGCTTTGTGCACTCTTCTTGCAATCTCCTGTAGGATTTTGTCTCCGACCAGCTGAATGATTTCGTTCTGAATGACTCCACTCAGGTAATGCACCTTTGTCTCTTTGCATTGTATTCGTCTGATGTGTTCATTCATTACCGGATCAAACTGTGCTAGGAGTTCCACTTGAGCCAGAAAATTCCCATTGTGGCGATCATACACGGTACTGGTAGTTCCTCTCAAAGCCTGGTTGCGTTCTGCCAGATGGGAAACTATGGCAATCACTCTCCGAATCACGCCTTTCCAGTGTTCAACTTCAAGTTGCATCAACTCCATCTGTCTTTGATCAATCAGTGTACTGGTTTGCAGTCTCCTCTGAAGGTCGTGCCACTTTTTCACATTGTCACAGTGCACCTTTGTGCACTCGTGTTTTTTTAGGCGATAGGAAAGGTTCTTCCATCCACCGTAGCCACAGGTCGTTAAGGCATTGTCACGCTCACGCTTCCCGAAAACAGTACAAGGGAAACAGAACACTCCATCTGTGTGGATGGAATACACCAGCCACGATCGATGTATATTCTCACCATTTTTCATGGTTCTTTTGTAACTGTCCTTGGTGAATCTTCGAGGAGGATTGTCTAAGTTTTGCGGGAATTCAATGTCCATGATTTGCACAGGTCCTTTTTTGACTATTTCACAGCGCATACTGCTTGTTAGGACACTGGGCCAACATCCTGGGTCATCACTTAATGTGGTGCTTGCAATACCTACAGGTACCCCAGTTCTGGATGGTGGGGTGGTCTCTGCCATGTCAATGTCATCTTCCTCTTTGTCCTCCTCATGAAGTGGAGATGGAGTTGATGGCACTGTTGAAAACATATAGTTGCAAATTAATTTATAGCACAATTGCCATGTGGTAAGTACAGCAACTAGGGAATGGTGATCTACTTGTATAATGCTTTAAAAAGAAAGGGTCATTTTAATACACTTTCATAGCACATGGGTGTTAGGTGATAAGTTGAAATTGTGCGGCTTAATGCACCTTCTGTTGAACCACTGCTGGGAAGTGGTGTGGATGCTTCCACTTGCTCCTCCTCAAGTCGTGATGGAGTTGATGGCACTGCTGAAAAATATGTAATTACAAATTAATTCATGGCACAGTTTCATGTGTGAAGTACGACAACTAAATGCTTAAGGTATGGTGATCTACTTGTGTAACGCTTTATAGCAAATGGTCATTTTAATACACTTTCACAGCACATGCTGCTATAACTTTGGGTCACTATGATAGGTGATAAGTTGAAATTGTGCGGCTTAATGCACCTTCTGTTGAACCACTGCTGGGAAGTGGTGTGGACGCCGCAATGTTGTCTTCCACTTGCTCCTCCTCATAAACATGTGACGAAGACGATGTTGATGGCCCTGGTGCAAAAATAAATAAATACATAAATAATATTCTTTTTATTTATATTGCACATTTTGCATGCATTGATCTCAACAACTCAGTTATTCATTAACATTAGTGAATGTCCCACATATTTGAAATGTCCAGAAGACTCTGTGGGCAAGTGGAATGAATACACACAACTATGACTTGAATTAGAAAAATGTAAAGTCATTTTGATAACATCAAGTGTGTTGATAGAAGGCACTAATAATAGGTAGAAAAGAACGTTACCTTCAGTAGCACCAGAGACAACACTTGGTAGAGCGGGATGAAGAAATTTCAGCAATGCCCCTTGGAGAAAGAATAAGTACTGTATGATTAGCTTGGTTATTTTTCAAATGCTTTTGAAATCCTATCATTTTACAGTCTGATAATTGTGGTGAAATAGATATTAAAAGCATTACACACAGTTCCTACTAGGCGGTTTAGTGGCGGTTTCTATACGACTACAGGTGAAGCACTGCTTCACCAAAAAAAAGTAAAAAAATAAATAATAATAAAATCTTACAATAATCCCGTTTTCACTGGTTTGAAAACAGAAATACAGTCACTAAGACGAGCTGTTTTCCTGAAATCAATTCTGTGAGTGGCAACAGCGCCATCCCCGCACCCGTGGTGTGTCTGTGTGTGTCTGTGTACTGTCTGTGTCCCATAGAAAAAGCTCAAAGCTATCGGTACAGTTTTTAACGGTGGTCCAGTGGTATTTACAGCTATCATGGAGACCAACAACAACAAACAGCAGAATAGGTTTAGAAAAGGATTAATTGACACTAAAGTGGCTGTTTTCTTCATGTGGCTGATCTGCGCCGGGATGTTAACCGTTAAAATGTAAATAAAGTAAGTAAATCAACCCAATGGTATTCTAGCAAAATTATTGTAAACTCCCATGTTAATCTCCTATTAAATAGCTAGCTACTACAGGAATAACTATTTCACTGGTTGTCTCAAGGCTCTAACGACTGAAAACATATGTGAAGTTTATTTAGGATATTAAGAGGAATTAATCGTTGATCAATTTGGCCAGCTGATAACGTTATGAACTTATAGTGAAGTCAAAGGTAGCAGTTTAAGTTTGGTTAGCATGCTAGCATGCCAAACCACTGGTTCCTAGCTAGTCGTCGTTACAACCTCGCTACTCTAGCAAAATATGGTATACCCTGCCTGGCACAATTTTCATGTTGATTGTGTATATTCTACTTACCGGTGTCTTGTTTTCTTTTCTGCTCCTCTTCCCTTTTCTTCTTCTTTTTTTGATTGCCGGAGAGATAATTTCGCTTCATTTTAATTTTTCACTTTTCACTTGCACTTGACGCTGTCGCGCTAATGCATGGGAAAGGGGGGCCCCCTCGAGCTGGGGTATTTCGACTACAATGTGTCGTTGCGCTTTTCGGACATCGCATGCTCTAGGGAGGCGCTGTTGCTGCCCTCGCAGTCGCAGCAGAGCCCTTCATATACAGACAGAGCTGGGCAGTATTTTAACTACATGTATTTGAAATACGTATTTAAAATACTTTTCAGTATTTTGCATTTTGTATTTTTACAAGATTGGAAAAAATGAAATGTAGTTTGTATTTAAATACTTTGAGGTGCTGTATTTGGGTATTTTAAATACAAAAATACTTTGCAAAAAACCTTTTTTTTAAATCAGTAAAACTAAGCGAATCACCAGAGATCTTTGGGTCAAGACGTAAATCACGTGACACGCCCAATCGAGACTTGAATGCGACCATTTTTTCTCCGCGACGTCAGCAGTCATCACTACTACAGCAGTGAAGAGGACCTGCACCTACACGGCTCTGTTGCTGGCTTTTCGAGGCATGAAACAACACTAAGGTGAAATGTTTTGTATAAAAAAAATGCTACAGTCTTCCCACACACATTGTCAACAGAATTACACCATAAGCACTAGACTATTTTCGAGTGTTAGCTTTCTCTTGAATGATGAGTGTTTGATAGGCAGGGGTTGATAAATGACGGTCAGTCAAATTGCTTAGGTCAGCGAAATTGAGCAAGTTTCTTAGAGTGTAGCCTAGGTAGTTTATCAAATATAGACCAGAGAGGTCAAACATGAATGCTTGACTCGCAAAAGGTAAACTAGTACTAAACGTAAGATATGGTGATTAAATTAGTCACTCTCACTGAGGACAGTTAGGAGATCCAATTTTAAATTGGATGAAACGGTAGAGGAACACGGCCATATTATTTGATGTTAAACGAGAAAGGACCCGTTTCTATGACCCCCAATAAAACAAATAACGCCAGTTTTGTGTTTAAACCCGTAATAGCCCCTGTATCGGCCTAGTGATGTTGTAGGAGCCCTCGCAGGCATGTTCCCTCCCACGGCAAGACCTCGAGCTGGCGAATTCCTTTTCCACTCGGTACCAAATTCTATTACCAAACGAAAGAATGAGATAGGCTAAACTGGGCTCATAACAATGTTTTGAGCCCAGAACGATCCATAACTATAACCTGTCAATAAAGTACTTATTTATTTATTGTGAAAAAACGTGAGAAAATTGTGTTGTTTAGGGGCTTGGGCCACTTGACAAATGTCCATCATAGAGCAGTAGGCTAGGTCTAAGCATTTCTGAATAATATTAAGTCTTCTATGTTGATTCATACTAACTAATTATATGGAGATTCAGTTCCTGTTAGAGCTCCAACCAAAGCTAGGGAGGATCCTTGAAAACCCACTTTTATATAATCTTAAACTACACATTTAGCTTCTAAAATCATATTCACACTTGGCTTTTTTTTTTTTTAATAGTCCATTAGAGACCAATACAGTAGGCTGTATTAAGCATTTCTAGGGCATATTATTTATTTTATATTTGTATTTATTGAAAACTAATTCAGTATCTGTAGATCACTAGATTTGGAGTCACTGCCTGTTATGGCGCATAGTAGTTAGTTTTGTGCATGGAGCTTAGCTCAGCTGTTAGCAGAGATGTCAAAAGTAAAAGTTAAAAAAAAAAGAAAGAAAAGAAACACAGTTTCCTTCCAACACAGGTAACTTATCTGAGTAACCAGTAGACCTGTGTACTTGTCTTACGATCAGCTGACTACACTGGTTGGATCAAGTTTGTGGTGGGTCCTTGTTAGATTGTTAGAAGTGTTTTTCAGTAACAACGCAGTCTATCTATCCCATTAGGTACAATGGAGTAAATGGTCTAACAGCTATGTAATAGGCTACCACGTGCTAGTGTTGTACTTACACCAGAAAATGTACTTTTACTTTTACTTTTGACACCTCTGGCTTTTAGTTTTTCCACTTCCAAACGCTTTATCATTAGTATCCTAGGTAATATTTCACTTGGCAGGTTAGAAGAGCCCTTTCATGCAAGTGCATATAGTAGTCAGTTTCGGATTTAATTGTTTTTCCTTTTTTTATGATGTGATTTAAGTGTGTGTCTGTTGAAGAGTAACTGACTAACAACTTTTTTTTTGACAATTTCGTTTGAAATAGAGGATGTCCCACTGAACTGAGATGAGTGACAATCATGATGATGAAGAGGCGTCAGGTGAGCCTCAAGCCACCACATCTTCAGAAGGTACCACTGGGCCTAGGTGTGCCATATTGGATGGGAAATTCTTCAAAGTAGTATCTCAAAATCCAAGTGGAAAGATAGAAGCTGAGTGTCAGCTGTGCACAACCAAGAAAGCCATTATTTGTGGCTCTTATCAAGCAACAACAAATTTCAAGACACATTTGAAAAGAAAACACCCAGAGAATCTACAGGAATTTGAAAATTACAAAAAGGAAAGTGCAAGTGGCCAGCAGAAGAAAGCCAAAACATCATTAAGGCAGACTCGTTTGTTTGACCATGCTAGCCCAACAATATCACAAAGTAAAGTCGACTCCCTTGTGAAATCCTTTGTTGTCAAAGGAATGCACTCATTAGCCACCGTTGAACAAACAGAATTCATCGAGCTTGTGCAGGGACTTCACCCAGGTGCCAATGTAATGTCCAGACGGACACTCGGACGACGGATTGATGAAGAATTTGCAACAAAAAAAGCATTCCTAAAAGAGACGCTTAAAAATGTTCGCCGTGTTTGTACAACAGTGGATATTTGGTCAACAAAGAAAACCAGTTATTTGGGAGCAACAGTACATTGGATCAATGGAGACACGCTGGAAAGGCAGTCAGCCGCTCTTGCCGTTAGGCATTTTCCCAGCCCCCATACTTATAACCGAATAGCAGAACTGTTGGATGAGATTCACACAGAATATGGGCTGTCTTCAGACACCATTGTGTCTACAGTTACTGATAATGCATCCAACTTTGCAAAGGCCTTTAAAGAGTTCAGTGTCACTGGAAAAACAAATGACCCAGATGAAGTTGAAGAGCTGGACGATGAGCTGTCCTTCCTGGTCATAGATCCTGAGAGAGAAGAAGCATCTGAGTGTTCCATCATTTTACCACCACACCTCCGGTGTGCGACACATACTCTGAGTTTAATCTCAACTACTGATGTCAAGAAATCGATCACTAGCAATGCAACTCTCAGCAGGCTGAATCATTCAACGATGGCGAAGTGCTCAGCATTATGGACAGCATCTGGCAGACCAAAGAGTGCTGAAACGCTAGGCAAAGTAATCGAGCAGCAACTCAAGACACCCTGCATTACAAGGTGGAATTCTCTGCATGACTCCTTGAGTCAGTTGTCATTCTTGCGTGACAAGCTCCCTGATGCCATGACTGCCCTGCAACTTCCACCATTCAGGGAAGTCGAACTGGACTACATTGAGGAATTTTGCAGAGTGTTAGGACCGATTGCCATCTCAATAGATCGGCTTCAAGGGCAATCTGCATGCTATTATGGTGAGCTGTTGCCAACACTTTTCACCATTCAAGCCAAGCTGGAGGATCTGCAAGCATCAAACTTGAGGTACTGCTCACACGTTCTTCAAGCAACCATAGCAGGGTTCAAAAAACGCTTCCACAATTTTCTGATGCTGGAGCATGACGTGAATGAGGCCATCCTGGCAACCACAACACACCCATACTTTAAGATGAGGTGGTTACCCCAGAGGTTGGCTTCTGAGAAGAGGCGAATACAGCAACTGATGCTGCACTCAGCAGACGAACTCGGACTTCTCTCAGAGAGTGACGGGACCACACCGAGCACAGAGGAGAATGACGAATTCTTTGTGTTCACTGATCAAGGTGAGAAGAATTTCTTTACACTTTAAAATACTTAATTATGTAATTTACAATAGCATGTTTTACCTTTTGGTGACAATTTCAGTATTTATACTTTGAAGAATGCATTATTTGGTCCTCGGGGGGGAGTTTGTGCTAGGTATTGCTATGACCCTGTCTGATTGTTGTCTATCTGTCTGTTTGTCCATGCATAGTGTCTGGCAGAGGCCAGCTTGCCATCTCTGATTGCTCTTGTTTTTTTTCTGTTGTCTTCAATCTCTACAGGAACAGTCAACCAGCTGGAGGCCGAGGCCTTGCCCAGCCACAGCAAGGCGGAACTGGAGACCCTTCATTTTTTGGAGGATCCCAGAAAAGACCTGGCTTCACTAAATGCATACCCTTTGATGAAACAGCTTTTTGTGAGATTTAACACAACCCTACCATCCTCAGCCCCGGTTGAGCGCCTGTTTTCTTTTGCTGGCTTAGTGAACCGGCCTCACAGAAGGTCATTAACACCAGATATGCTGGAGAAGTTGGTTGTCCTGAAGAACAACTGATCTGTTTTTCTGTTTAATATGGATAAAATAAAATGGATTTGAATGTAGCGTTAGCTGTCTCCTTTTTTATTTATTGTACATTCCTCAGTTTACAGACAGTATTCAATACAGGCATTATCTCGCGTGTATTTTTGTATTTTCAAAATACAAAATACTTGTATTGTATTTAAATACATTTTCCAGACCAGTATTTTTGTATTTTATTTTGATACATTTTTTGATCAAGTATTTGTATTTTGTATCAAAATACTTTATGATGTATTTGTGCCCAGCTCTGTATACAGATGACTGCTTATTATTATGAAGCTATTTAAAATCGTCATTGCTGTTGAATACATGACCTGTCTTATTGGTATGCATGTTGTTTGATTCATGTTGCATTTGTATCAGACTTTTCTTTGAATTTTGAAAAAAAAAAAAAAAAAATCTTAACCTGTCGTCTTTGGGGGGCCTCCTCCTACTCGGGGGCCCTAGGCAATTGCCTACCATGCCTACCTGAACGCGACGGGCCTGAGCCCATAAGGAAGTGCCAAAAACCTGCAGTTCCTCGAATGGCCGCGTGGCCTGGCTGCAAAACAGAGCAAATCCCCATAGAACCCCATGTTAAAATGTCTAACTTTGGAGCAGAAATAAACATGTTTACAGCTTTACAACGGTTTTCTCTGTATATCTAGTTTCCGCGTTCATGACAACTGTGAGGGGGGTGAATTTTCATTAAAAAATCCAGTTCAAAAGATATTAAGCCATAAAGTTCTGCATAATTAGGGGCGTGGCCGATTTGAGTGACAGCTGGGGTTGTTATATTAAGGTTAGCCGCATGGGATAGCTGTCACCTCATCCACTCAGCTCTCTAAATCGTTGAACTTGACCTATCGGTCGTGTTAGGCTTTTCTGAGTATTTTAATACGAAATTCTGAGGGATAACATGTCTTGCTATGCAGTTAATTGTGCTAACAGACCATCCAAGGATTCTGTGGTTCGTTTTTTTCGGTGAGTGAAATGTTTTATTGAAGTGTATTATATATGTTAGCACCATTAGCAGGTATCGATTTTAAGAGTGCCTTAGGTCACCTCCTTATGCTGTAGGGTAGATTATATATAATATAAATAAATAAATACATGTTTGAAGTATTGTTGTATAGTGTCAGGTTAACTTACCCCAAGAAACGTATTAAGCCGGAGGAAAATGTCAACGTCTGGTGAGTGCTGCGAGTTACAGTTCAGGTTAGCATATACCGGTAGCCTAACTTCTAGCTAGCTTGGTAACCTCGAGGTAGGTGGGCGTGTTCCAGCAGCCAGGCTTCATTCGCCCCGCCCCAGTTTCACTCACAACCCAACCCTTTAACCATTTATGGATTATCCGGGAGCAGGCGGAGTCAGGCACTGACAAGATGGCGGCCATTTGAGCTTCATTTGAGCTCTTCAGAAACCTATGGGTGACGTCACTGAGGGTTTGTCCATTATTTTTACAGTCAATGGTATGTGGTGAATGACGCGTGGAGTTTCATACTAAACACACCGCCTCCAACTCCCACTCATCGACACTACAATATCAACTATCATTATGTGTTTAATTATGTAATATTCCCAACAAACATCAGAAAAATTGTATAACAACATATTTTGATAGCTGTGTTATGGCTACGTCACTATAGGGCGACAGAAGATGACGAAGCAGAATGCACCGAGGACCCACAACGTCATCTCAAGGTGCTTTACAACTCAATGATATTAGAGTTAAAAATGATCTAAGACATATATTTAAAAATAAAAAGCAGGATGTACAAAACCAGGGAGCTTAGTTTAAAAACAGAGCATACATAGTACAAACGAAAACTAGGACATAAAACCAGGACAATCAGTAAAACGCGGTGCGGAACAGGAGGGTCTTAAGACTTTTCTTGGAAAACCGAGAGTGATGCAAAGGTCCTTATGTTCTCTGGAAGCTGATTCCACAGACATGGAACCAGGGAGGAGAAAGCCCGGTCTCCCATGCTGGCCAGTTTTGTCCGCGGAACACTAAGGAGATTGGAGCTGCCAAACCTCAGTGTGCGTGATGTTTGTGAATGTTATTTAGTAGAAGAAGCAGTTCCTGGAAGTAAGTTCGGCCAGTGTGGTGGATGGCTTTGTAGTCCACTATGAGGACTTTGTGGGTGATCCGGTGGGTTACAGGGAGCCGGTGGAGTGAGTAAAGGATAGGGGTGATGGGCTCTGATTTGCGTGTTTTAGTGGGAATCCAGGTGGCACTGTTCAGTTGCAGTCTCTGAGTTGTTTTTGCTGGAATGCCTGTAAGAGAATTGCAGTTATCGATGTGTGAGGTTTTTCTGCATCTGGTTTGCTGAGGGAGTGTCATACTTTTGAAATGTTCCTCAGATGGAAGTATGAGGCTTGGCAGACAGTTTTAAAGTGTGCTTGGAAAGACAGGGATGAGTCCAGCTTCACACCAAGGCTTGTGACAAGAGGGGAGAAAGGAATGGAGTGGCCATTGATGGTGATATGGGAAATATCAGCTTTGTGTATTTGGTGTGATGTTCCAATGAGAATGACCTCTGATTTGCTGCTGTTTAGTTGGAGGGAGTTATTGCTCATCCAGTGATGTATGTGGTCCAGGCATCTTGAGACTTTTGAAAGTTATAGATGTTTATCGAGGTTTCACAGAGCTGGTGGATATGTTCATGAAGCTGATTAATTGCAATTAATTGCATTGTTATGCGTACAATTCATTTATAATTTAAAAAGTTGTGTACTGCGCACTTTTATTTTAAAAGTACTGCTATATGAACAAAACTGCAATAACATTTGGTGGGCAAACACTTTAAACAAATAAGGAGCTTTTTATCAACAGTATTAACAACGCAGTAGCAGTTAATAAAATGTATTGTAGATCTCAACTTCAACATTAATGAATGTAATCAAATCAAATCTAAAGCTGTGTGCCGCTGCCAGGGTATTAACGTCTTATCTGATTAAAGAGAAACCCTCAGAGTCCAGTGATAAGAAAATTCAACTTTGCAGTGGTTACAAATAACTGAAGGACTGTACGTTTTCTTGTCAAGTTTTTTTTTTTATAAATCACAAAGATTGCTTGGAAATGGGCATACACCATTTTTTGAGTGTACAACACATTTATAAATGAGGCCCCCAGGTCACCAAACCGTCCTGACCACTTCAACCATGGGGTCAACAGCCTTCAGCCACTCTGCCCCCGTCTCTGGAGCTCTCTGCCACAAGACATCCGCAATATGGACTCACTCTCAACCTTCAAATCCTGCCTGGAAACCCACCTTTTTAAACTGGCCTACTCTGTGCCATAATTACTCTAAACTGATTGTTGTTTTTAAATATTTGGTTTTTTTTAAGTCTGGAATTACTGTCTGACCTTTGTTGTTGCTTGTTCATAAATATGCTCTGTAAGGTGTCCTTGAGAGCTTTGAAAGGCGCCCATAAATAACATGTATTATTATTAACCTTGGTCAGCATGAGGGATAAAGCAGGCTGATGCATGCTAGTCTGATGTGATCAGTGATTGTTTTCACACATATTTGTGTGTGTTTTTATTTCATATCATACATTATTGTACCAAAATGTAAACATGAATGACCTACTATTACAACCTTAATAATTTGACAAACCATTTCTTGACAGAACCCATTTTTCTCAATAATAAAGTATTCATGCCATAAGTTTGTGGTATTATTATTTTTTATTTGAGCAGTCTTACATTCTATGTTTTTTCAGAGCTTTTAGTATTGTGAGCCCCTTCACATAATGAACTCATTAAGCAGTCCTGGTCACTTATTGTGTCATTAGCTGCTGCCTTCACACACCAGATACTAATTAGACAAAGAAAATCATAATAATAAACTTAAGTGAGCTTGTCTGATTTACAAGATTTAATCAGTCATTTTAATTATCTTCTGGTTATGACAAAAAGGCTTCATACTTGTTGAAATAACCACATGAGGATTATATAACAACGAAAAAACAGCTTTACATACTGTATGGATTCCTGAAGATCAAATTCACCAGCAAATAAAAGCTCATTTACTTTGATTCAGTGAAGTTAAAATCAGGACTGACTCATCTTGAAGGAGTATCAGTGTTTCTATTGTTGGTGACATAACTGTATTTGAAAGTAATACTTGTGAATGCTGAGGATTTCTTGAAAGGAAGCAGTAGGTTTGCTGCTGAGCACCCCCCCACCCCCTGCCTCTTCCGATCCCATCATCGCACCATGCATTAGTCAGGCCTTGTGGACCCTCTGACGTCTACAAAGAATATGTGAGTGAAGAAGAAATCCATCAAGAGTAATGGTATTGCTGTATGCCCTCAGGGCCGCCATCTTTAATCCTTACCCATCATGCCTCAGCCATAAACTATGCAATCACGGCCCAGTTTGCGGGCAACAGGCCAGTCCCACTCAGCGAGCGTGTGGTCTTCATGCTCTATTTAAGAACGAGTCAGGGGTTTTACTTCAGATCTGCTCCCATCTCTTACTCCTTTATTTTTTACCTTAAGCAGATTTGTCAGGTCCCAGGCTTCTCCTCCATTCAGTCCTCCCTCCCTTCTCTCCTCCCCCCCGGCAGCTGTTCCTTCACATTGCCTGCCATCTCTTCCTTGGCCTCCCTCTAGGTATGTCATAACTCGATCCCTCCTGAGTCCTCACAGTCTCTTTGCTTGCTCGGTTTGTGGGTAAAATCATAACAGAGTGTTGCACCACAGCATGCACACCATAGTAGTGTACACTGATTTCACTCCAATCACGCAGTGCTTCTGAGAGCAAAAACCATCAGCGAGTTGCATGAACGTTGCAGATTTAAAAAGTAACTTGATTTTTTTTTTTAAGGAATCTGCAATAGATGTAAACACAATCAAAAAAACATGTACTTTAGTTATTTTACAATAAGGGAATATTCTAGAGCTGCATAGCAATACATTTCGTATGGAGACTGTAATGATTCACTTTTTCGCCTCACTGCAGCAGAATTACACAATTCCCTTCTCTTAATGTCGTATGTGTAATTCAGAAGACTGTGACTGAGAGCCTACTACAGTTCACCACTAAATGTTATTTTATTGACAAAAGGTAACATACATTATCTAATGGATCATCCGTATGATAAACCCACAGAGAATTATCAACATCTCTACAGAGTCGAGCTCCATGACGAGTTTGAGACTCTTTCAGCAAATGGTTTTGGTTCTGGACGGCACTGATCCATTTTTTGTTTTAGTCTTTTGTCGATGCATCAGGTGAAGAAGCTGTGGTTGAGCCACCCCCCCCCCCCCCCCTGTATTAATTATTAAACAGTTTGTATAGCAACATTTCCTTTTTAGTTCTTTTAATAATCTTATCCTTTATTATACTTATGAAGGTTTTATGACTATCATCGGTTTACATTTTATTGTACACGTTTGCTTTTATTTTAGAGGGATTTATATCTTTGGATCAATTCACTAATCTTGTGTCTTATTTTTCCGCGAGGAGTCGTTATTTATTGTATTGTATTTTATTTGTATTACCATTCCTTTTACTTGTTTTTAACTTGTGATGTGTGCATTTTGTAAAGCACTTGTCATGTATGGAAAGTGTTGTATAAATAAAGCTTTATTATTATAAATTATTATGAATTTACACTGCAAGTATTGTACAGTGGGGCAAAAAAGTATTTAGTCAGCCACCAATTGTGCAAGTTCTCCCATTTAAAAAGATGAGAGAGGCCTGTAATTTTTATCATAGGTAAACTTCAACTATGAGAGACAAAATGAGAAGAAAAAATCCAGAAAATCACATTGTCTGATTTTTAAAGAATTTATTTTCAAATTATTGTGGAAAATAAGTATTTGGTCAATAACAAAAGTTCATCTCAATACTTTGTTATATACCCTTTGTTGGCAATGACAGAGGTCAAACGTTTTCTGTAAGTCTTCACAAGGTTTCCACACACTGTTGCTGGTATTTTGGCCCATTCCTCCATGCAGATCTCCTCTAAAGCAGTGATGTTTTGGGGCTGTTGCTGGGCAACACGGACTTTCAACTCCCTCCAAAGATTTTCTATGGGGTTGAGATCTGGAGACTGGCTAGGCCACTCCAGGACCTTGAAATGCTTCTTTCGAAGCCACTCCTTCATTGCCCTGGCGGTGTGTTTGGGATCATTGTCATGCTGAAAGACCCAGCCACGCTTCATCTTCAGTGCCCTTGCTGATGGAAGGAGGTTTTCACTCAAAATCTCACGATACATGGCCCCATTCATTCTTTCCTTTACACTGATCAGTTGTCCTGGTCCCTTTGCAGAAAAACAGCCCCAAAGCATGATGTTTCCACCCCCATGCTTCACAGTAGGTATGGTGTTCTTTGGATGCAACTCTGCATTCTTTCTCCTCCAAGCACGACGAGTTGAGTTTTTACCAAAAAGTTCTATTTTGGTTTCATCTGACCATATGACATTCTCCCAATCCTCTTCTGGATCATCCAAATGCCCTCTAGCAAACTTCAGACGGGCCTGGACATGTACTGGCTTAAGCAGGGGGACACGTCTGGAACTGCAGGATTTAAGTCTCTGGCGGCGTAGTGTGTTACTGATGGTAGCCTCGGTTACTTTGGTCCCAGCTCTCTGCAGGTCATTCACTAGGTCCCCCCGTGTGGTTCTGGGATTTTTGCTCACCGTTCTTGTGATCATTTTGACCCCACGGGGTGAGATCTTGCGTGGAGCCCCAGATCGAGGGAGATTAGCAGTGGTCTTGTATGTCTTCCATTTTCTAATAATTGCTCCCACAGTTGATTTCTTCACACCAAGCTGCTTACCTATTGCAGATTCAGTTTTCCCAGCCTGGTGCAGGTCTACAATTTTGTCTCTGGTCTCCTTTGACAGCTCTTTGGTCTTGGCCATAGTGGAGTTTGGAGTATGACTGTTTGAGGTTGTGGACAGGTGTCTTTTATACTGATAACGAGTTCCAAAAGGTGCCATTAATACAGGTAACGAGTGGAGGACAGAGGAGCCTCTTAAAGAAGAAGTTACAGGTCTGTGAGAGCCAGAAATCTTGCTTGTTTGTAGGTGACCAAATACTTATTTTACCGAGGAATTTACCAATTAATTCATTAAAAATCAGACAATGTGATTTCCTGGATTGTTTCCCCCATTCTGTCTCTCATAGTTGAAGTGTACCTATGATGAAAATTACAGGCATCTCTCATCTTTTTAAATGGGAGAACTTGCACAATTTTTGGCTGACTAAATACTTTTTTGCCCCACTGTATGTCACTGTTTCATTTATGCAGTTGTTTTTGTCTAAAGGAAACCATTCAGTCTTTTGGCCTGATGTAGCGCTGGGATGAGCTCTCAGTTGTAAAATGAGCATCATTAATAGAACGTGTAAAACATTCATGATATAATCTATCTCTTAAGGGCCTGAGTTTGATATTAAAAAGAGCATCATCTTGTAATTCAGTCTAATAACCGTGAATACTCTATGAATATTTTGATGATGTTTTTGAAAGATATGAATTTATTCTATTAAATGTCAGAGGATAGATTTTAATTTCCCAGAGCCGTTGATGACGGTTGTTTTTTCAGACCAACATATGCAATCCAAAGATAATCATTCCAATAAAGTCCTCACGTTTGACATTCAGAGATTTTGCTTGACAGACTTTCAAACATGTTTTTTTTCACCCTCTGCTACATTAACTGTAATACAAGCAGAGCAAATTAATTTCAGCCGTACATATTTGCATTCACTTCCTCTAAGAGCATTTTATCAGACTTAACAAATGTATTTTGAAAGCAGCTGTGGTGTGCTGCTGATTCTCCGCACTCAGCAGACAGCCCGTTTCTACTCCATGTCTAATTCATCGCCCCCATTCTGTCATGTGAGCTCGGCTTTAAAATGGACATATATTACTTGCTGTTTTGTTTCCAGTTAGTGTTAACCACATTCAATTAGAGTCAGGTCCTCTCATCCTCTGCAGACCACCGCGCTCCTACCGGTGCCCTGACAGGAAGTGAAAGTGAGCGAGCGCTGCGTGGTGAGGGCGGGCCTACAGCGCCGCCATCCAAGCCCGTGGGTGTATAACTGGATACAGCGTCGGAGCGGGGCATCGTTCATTCCTATGAGAGCTGCTTGTCAGTCCCTGATCCGTTTTTTTAATTGGCTACTGCGAGGCAAGCTCAATCGAACGGTGTCTGTCTACGGGAAATCAACTTCATTCCGATCATGTTCCACATAAAGCGTTGCAACATGGTGGTCGTAGACTCAGTAAAACATTTTTTTGTGGTTGTAAATCTTTCTGCGTGAGAAATACGAGGTGTGGCATGAGAGCGTGACAACAGGTTGAGACTTGAGAGCCCTGCATTCTCCAAAGACCTCAGCCTTGTCCAGCTGTCCCAAAGTTCGACGCTCCAGATATTGCCGGAGTGCTATGTACACATTTGTGTCTGACATATTCACATTTCTGTCTCTCTATCTCTCTAAGTAACGATCTTCAGCATTATTCTGCTGCTTTTTCTTCTTCTTCTTCTTCTTCTTCTTCTTCTTCTTCTTCTTCCGGTGCATGCTGGGAGATTTCGGAGTGTGAGCGAAAGAAAAGAGCGACGTTTAAGAGTTAAATTGTTTACGTTTGTACTTGTTTATGGGTGTTAGTTTAATATAGTTTATCGGTGATAGTTTGCTTTGCTTAATTTTTGGGTCTTTTGGTGCTGTTTTTGGGGTGTTTTGCGGGCTTCTCCTGCCGGTGTCTCGCCGGCCGGCGTCTGACGCCATGGTGAATGGAGACTTTGCCAGACTCACGCGGAAGCACGGCATCAAAATATCGGCCGGCTTCCCATGCACTGTGGAGGATATCGGGCTGGCTGTGGGGGAGAAGGTCGGACACAGCAGCATTAAGTCCCTGGCGCGGATGAACAGTGCGGTCGTGATCTTTCTGGACCAGGTGGAGAAAGTGAACCGCGTTATCGAGACAGGCATCACGGTGAGTGAAATGTTTGTGCGGGTGCAGCCGCTGACGCTCCCTGCAACCAAAGTGGTTTTATCCAACGTCCCTCCCTTCATAACTGATGAGTTCCTCAGTAGAGAGCTATCCAGACACGAAACTTGTTTCTCCGGTGAAGAAGATGCTGTCTGGGTGTAAGTCTCAGTTACTGAAGCACGTGGTGTCTCATCGCAGACAAGTCAATAGAGCTCCTGCAGATGATGTCATATATGCTGGTCACGTGACGAGATACGACAGGGGCAGCCATTTTGGCAGTCATCGCGGCAGTAAATTGACAGGCACTGGCAGACTGTCAAGGATGGTGGATAACTGCTGTGCACCAGGTTGCACTGTGAGAGATTTTGGTAGAACTGTGTTTGCTCAGCAGCAGTCAGGGGTGGGAAAGATGGGGGCGCAGAGGTACCCTTGGTGGAATTCCCCTTTTTATTTTGTTGAGTATGGTTGAATATGATGTCCTTGCCCTGCAGGTACTCCACATTCTTCGCAGCATCCTCACTGGGAGAGGCCCACTTGCATTTTTTGGATGTGCAGCTGATCTCCTCGTGCCTTGCGTTGTTTTTTCCCCACAGACTGAAGAGAACAGCTGACACATGAGAGCAGCTCTCCCCGAGTCCCGCTGTGCAGTTGCAGTGGGCTCCCAGCACAACACCGTCGTTCCTCACCACCACCCATGGCTTTAGTTGACTTTCATTAAGCCTTTGGGAGTGATTAACCTATATGAAATTCCAAAACAGATAAATAAAGGTAAAAAACGCCAGCCACTTTGGTTGAGTACGATCAAAAATACAAACTAGCAAGTTACAGATGCACTGCAGTAGCTATCCAAGCTAAAAAACATGCTAACGTGACACTTCCGTAGCTAGCCAAGCTAATAAACAAACAATGCTAACGTGACACTGCCTATCAAACTGGAATAATTTAATGCTTACCCTTGCAGTGATGATGCCGAAGTTTTTGGATGTAAGACTCCACAGTTGAATGTTGTTTACGAAGCCGGACTGACACCATTTGTAAGCCTCCAAGCTTTTGTACGCTCTGAGGGAGTCTCCTGAGTACACTGATGGAAAGCTTACAAGATAGCTGTGGATGTCTGCGTAGCGCAAGTCGGGTACATCGTCTTCAGAGCAGGAGGTTATGCTCTTGAAAAGCACACCGGGTGAATTATATGGGTCGCTTATATTTAATCTCTCTAATTTTGTACTATAAAGCCGAATTTCACTTGAATTAAAATGAGAAGTATACTCGCTCGGTAAGAAAACACTGGCACCGGTGGTCATGTTGACTGCCAAAATGGTGGCTCCCAACCAAAAGTCACGTGACCGCAGGAGCTCTATATGATACTTAACAATCGGAACGCGGAGCTCAACCTCCGTTTTCACGTTAAAGTAGATGATTATGACTACGTGATTTTTGCCATCTCATCGGTTATGAAGTGTTTTGGTTGCGGGGAAGAGGGGCACACCGTGAGTGCCTGTCCGGGGCGCGGGGACTCGGCTCCGCCTGGTCCGGATGTCACTTCTGCCTCCGCGCCGGGGCCGGCTGCGGCCGGGCCGGTTGTAGTGGAGCAGCGGGCGGCTGCTGTTGCTGAAGGTGGGGTGTCTCCAGCGGCGGTGTCCGCTGGTGCGGCCGCCGTGGTGGTTGAGGGCTCCCCTCCGGAGGCGGCGGCTGCTGCTGAGGGAGGGGTGTCTCCAGCGACGGTGGCCATTAACGCGGCTGCTGTGGTGATGGGGGGCTCCCCTCCGGAGGCGGCGGCGGCTGCTGAGGGAGGGGTGTCTCCAGCGACGGTGGCCGTTGATGTGGCCGCTGTGGCGGTGGGGGGCTCCCCTCCGGAGGCGGCCGCGGCTGCTGACAGCGCCGCTGCGCCGGAGCAGCCGGCTGTTGCTGTGTCTGACGGGGCATGCGGGGGTGTTGCACAGGGTGTGGGTGATGGTAAGGATGTTCACGAAAGGGAGGTTGTGGTTTTGTGTAGAGGTGAAGAAAATCAGGTGGTGGGAGAAAAAGAAAAAAAAAAAAAATGGTGAAAAAAACACAAGAAAAAACTGAGGTAATCGAAAAAATGGTAGAGACAGGTGAAGTCTGCCAAACACAGGAGGAAAATATGGTGAAAACAGGAGAGGAGAGGAAAACATGGGGTGAGCAGGTGGAGATTGCTGAGATGGAGGATGAAGAGGTGGCAACAGCAATAGCAACAACAAAAAAGACTGCTAATAAACGCAGAAGCACGAGGAACAACGCACCTACTCTTAGAAAGAGCAGCAAAGGAGGGAGCGAGGGAAAGAAAGGAAGAGAGCAAGGGCAGACAGATGAGAGTGGGGATGAGTGTGTGTCAGACGGCAGTGATGTGATAGGGTTCAGTGACAGTCAAAAGGGAAAAATGTACACAGCGGAAATGATAAAAAACTATCTACTCCAGACAAAGAACCAGCATGGGGTAGTTGTGGAAGAGTATTTCCCTGATTTGATTGTTTTTTGTTCTTCGGCCAAGTTCCATCTTAGTCGAAAAGAGGAGTCTGCCTTCACAGAACAGGAAGCTTGGAGACTAAAGAAACTGGTGCATAAAGTACGAAAACAAATAAGCAGCAATGAAGTTAAAACCCCTTATGTGTGTTTTATTTAACTTATTTGTTTTTATTGTTGTATGCACTACCTCACTCACAATGGACACTTTTAGAGTGGGAAGCCTGAACGTCAATGGAGCCAGAGAGCTAAGAAAGAGGGCGTTAATTTATCAAACAGCAAGTATAAAACATGTCGCCGTGCTTTTTTTACAGGAGACGCACAGCGACGTTGGTAATGAGAATGACTGGAAAAAAGAGTGGGAGGGGGAAGTCATTTTAAGCCACAGCACCTCTCTCAGTGGAGGGGTGGGCTTCCTTCTCTCCAAGTCTTTTAATCCTGTCTCACTGGAGGTCGAGCAGTTTATCAAGGGGAGGTTGCTTTTAATAAAAGCAAGGTTTGACCTTTTTACGGCTGTTTTTATAAATGTGTATGCTCCAACAAACGGTGCAGAGAGGAAGCTGTTTTTACAAAAAGTTAATGATGTTTTAAACGGCTGTGCCACGGAGGACTTTTTATTCTTGGGTGGGGATTTTAATTGTACGGAGAATGCATCTTTAGATCGCAACCATGCAGAGCCGCATCCAGCATCCCAGCATGCTCTGAGGCAGCTGGTCCACTCCCACGGCCTGGTGGATGTATGGAGAAGGATGCACACAGACGATAGGCAGTACACCTGGTCCCACATCCGAGAGAATAGGATTTCATCAGCCAGACTAGAACGCATTTATTGCTTTAAGCATCATTTTAACACTTTTAAAATGTGCACTATACTCCCTGCTGGTTTTACAGATCACTCTTTGCTTCTATGTAATGTTTTTATTAGAAATGTTTTACCGAGAAGTGCTTATTGGCATTTTAATTCGGTTTTAACATTTGATAAACATTTTAAAGAGGCCCTTATTTATTTCTGGAGTGTTTTTAGACAGAGGAAGGGAGAGTTTAGCAGTCTTAGGCAGTGGTGGGACCATGGTAAGACTGAGATAAGAATGCTCTGTCAACAGCACACCCTCAATGTCACACAGGACAACATCAGATCTATGAAAGACCTGGAGAGTAATATAGTGGAACTAGAAACAATAAGCGAGTCCACAGGAGATCGAGGATATATTGAAATCCTCAAAGAGAAAAAGATGGCTCTAGCCAGCCTGCTGGACGTTAAAGTTCAGGGTGCACTGGTCAGGTCCCGGTTTTTAAACATGAGATGGATGCTCCCACTAGTTTCTTCTTCGGCCTGGAGAAAAAGAATGGACAGAGGCGGGTAATCCACTCACTGCTGTCAGACACAGGGCAGGAATTAACAGAGCCAAGCCAGATCAGGAGGCGAGCTGTGAGTTTTTATTCCACCCTCTACACGAGTGAATACAACGAGGGCGAAACGCTCTCAGAGGAGTTTTGTGCAGAACTACCTCAGGTCTCTGAGGAGGCCAACTCACAGCTCGCAGGGCCGTTGACAACGCAGGAGTTGCAGGCCGCACTGCAAGGCATGCAGGGACGGCGGGCTCCTGGTATCGACGGCCTCTCGGTTGAGTTTTTTAAAGCGTATTGGGACATCTTGTTTCATGACCTGTTAGACGTTTTTAATGAGAGTCTGGCCTCTGGCTCTATGCCAATGTCCTGCAGCAGAGCGGTGATCACGCTGCTGCCAAAAAAAGGGAACTTGCAGGACATCAAAAACTGGCGCCCTGTGTCTTTGCTGTGTGTGGATTACAAGCTTCTGTCCAAGGCTTTGGCCACCAGGTTGGGGAGAGCTATTGAGCAGGTCATCCATCGGGACCAGACCTACTGTGTGCCCGGCAGGTCCATGGTGGACAATGTTCACCTGATTCGAGATGTTTTGGAGGTCTCCAGCTCATTGGGCATTGATACTGGTCTGATTTCTCTAGATCAGGAAAAGGCTTTTGACCGCGTTGAGCACAGCTTCCTCTGGAAAGTAATGGAGAAGTTTGGGTTCAGCGCTGGTTTCATAGCTAAGATCAAAGTGTTGTACAATAAGATTGAGAGTGTGCTGAAGTTCAACGGTGGGCTGTGTGCTCCTTTTAGAGTGTGTAGAGGGGTCCGGCAGGGCTGTGCTCTGTCTGGGATGCTCTATGCACTCTCCCTAGAACCCCTCCTCTGCAAAATACGCTCTAAATTACAAGGGCTGTTTTTACCTGGTTTTAATGGAAGCACAGTTTTATCTGCGTATGCGGACGACATTGTTGTTTTTATTAGTGACCAGAGGGATGCAGACATTTTAACCAATATTGTGACAGATTTTGGTTCAGCATCGGCAGCGAGGGTCAATTGGAAGAAGAGCGAGGCCCTCGCTGTCGGTGAGTGGCGTGGCGGTCTCCCAGTTCTCCCCCAGGGAATGACATGGAAAAGAGATGGCATAAAGTACCTGGGGGTGTTTGTAGGGAACACAAATATAGTCCAGAAGAACTGGGAGAACGTCACAGAGAAAATTGAGGAAAAACTGTCCAAATGGAAGTGGCTGCTACCGCAGATGTCTTTTAAAGGTAGAGTGTTGGTTTTAAACAACCTTGTGGCATCCCAACTGTGGCACCGCCTTACCTGTGTAGACCCTCCCTCAGGCCTACTGGCCCAAATACAAAAGAGATTGGTAGATTTCTTTTGGGATGGGCTACACTGGGTGCCACAGGGGGTGCTGTTTTTACCTAGAGAGGAGGGGGGACAGGGCCTTGTCCACCTGGCCAGCCGAACAGCCACCTTTAGAGTGCAGTTTCTGCAAAGGTATCTTACCGGCCCGGCTGATTTGGTGTGGAGAGATGCGAGCAGCTGCATTCTAAGACGCGTGAGTAACCTGGGGCTGGATGCTGCTCTGTTTTTAACTGATTTAACCATTTTAAAGTTAAGTGGGTTACCTCCCTTTTATCAAGGTGTTTTTAAGTCTTGGGCCCTTTTTAACCATAGAAGGTGTCCAAAGACTGACTCTCTGCACTGGTTGTTAAAAGAGCCTCTGATTCATGGAGCCAGGCTGGACGTGAGCTGCAGCGAGACACCAGGACTGGCGGTGGTGCTGCGCAGATCTGGGACCCTGAGCCTTCAGCAGGTGGTGGAAGCAGCGGGGCCGGAGCTGAGCGATGCCCGGGCCTTGGGCTCTCTGCTGGGTCTACACTCTGTCCGGGTGGCTCAGAGGATCCTGCAACTCTGGAGCCGGAGCCTCTGCGCTGAGGAGCAGAGACTGTTAAGGAGCTACGGACAGGGCAGAGCCAAACCAGACCCAACAGACCCTTTCCCGGAGATATACCTGAGCCCAGGGCTTGGAGAGCTGACGGGCCCCCTGCTCAAGGTTGCAAACCCAGAGAAAATGAGCATACACAAAGCTGACAAAAAGACTATATACACGAACATTGTAAAAACTATTAACAAAAATGGACTGAAGGACAGGGCCTCCACTGTGTGGAGCACTAGACTGGGTGCCGGAAACGGACCAGGCCCACAGTGGAGGATTCTGTACAAACCCCCCTTAAAGAAACGTACTGCCGACCTCCAGTGGAGAATTTTACACGGCGCTATCGCCTCCAATTCTTTTATCTCTGTCATCAATCCTGCTGTTAGTAACAACTGTCCATTTTGTGGTTTTAGAGAGACTGTTTTCCATGTTTTTACAGAGTGCCAGAGACTCACGGGTTTCTTCTCTCTTTTAACATTGGTTTTTAGTCTTTTTAGTATAGCTTTTACCGAGAGCGTGTTTATCATGGGGGCTCCATACAAAAAGACAAGCAAAGAAAAGTGGCAGCTCCTAAACTACCTCTCTGGTGAGGCTAAAATGGCTATATACCTAAGTAGGAAGAACAGAGTGGAAAACAAAAAGGGACAAGAAGCAAAAGCGATCTGGCTGTGCAACATCAGAGCCCGACTCTGGCTAGAGCATCGTTTTTATAAACACATTGGGGACTTAGAAGCTTTTAAACAACGGTGGTGTCATGAAGATATTGTATGTTCTGTGGTTAACGAGGACTTGCACTTTACACAAGTTTTTAAGGCTTAGCTTTTTTATTTACCTATTCTAGGTAAATAGATTCTTGTTGTACTTGATATAAACCTGTAATAAAGTGTTTTTGTAAAAGTCAAAAAGTCTTCTTCTTCTTCTTCTGGTGCATGCTGGGAGATTTTGGAGTGTGAGCGGAAGAAAAGAGCAACGCTTTATACGTTACATTTTTCCGTTTGTGCTTGTTTATGGGTGTTAGTTTAATATAGTTTATCGGTGATAGTTTACGTTGCTTAACTTTTGGGTCTTTTGGTGGTGGGTTTGGGGTGTTTTGCGGGCTTCTCCTGCCGGTGTCTCGCCGGGCCGGCGTCTGACGCCATGGTGAATGGAGACTTTGCAAAACTCACGCGGAAGCACGGCATTAAAATATCGGCCGGCTTCCCATGCACTGTGGAGGATATCGGGCTGGCTGTGGGAGAGAAGGTCGGACACAGCAGCATTAAGTCCCTGGCGCGATGAACCGTGCAACCAAAGTGATTCTGTCCAACGTCCCTCCCTTCATAACTGATGAGTTCCTCAAGAGCTATCCAGACACGGGAAACTTGTTTCTCCAGGTGAAGAAGATGCTGTCTGGGTGTAAGTCTCAGTTACTGAAGCACGTGGTGTCTCATCGCAGACAGGTCTATATGATACTTAACAATCGGAACGCGGAGCTCAACCTCCGTTTTTACGTTAAAGTAGATGATTATGACTACGTGATTTTTGCAACCTCGTCAGTTATGAAGTGTTTTGGTTGCGGGGAAGAGGGGCACACCGTGAGTGCCTGTCCGGGGCGCTGGGACTCGACTCCGCCTGGTCCGGATGTCACTTCTGCCTAGGGTGGCCACACGTCCGGCTTTAGGCCGGACAGTCCGGCTTTTCAATGCCCTGTCCAGCGTCCGGCGCAGCATCAAGCCGGACGCGTATTTGTCTCCTTCTTGACTCAAGAAGGGGGCTCCCCTCCGGAGGGAGGGGTGTCTCCAGCGGCGACCTTGCAACCTTGAGCAGGGGGCCCGTCAGCTCTCCGAGCCCTGGGCTCAGGTATATCTCCGAGAAAGGGTCTGTTGGGTCTGGTTTGGTTCTGCCCTGTCCGTAGCTCCTTAACAGTCTCTGTTCCTCAGCGCAGAGGCTCCGGCTCCAGAGTTGCAGGATCGTCTGGGCCACCCGGACAGAGTGTAGACCCAGCAGAGAGCCCAAGGCCCGGGCATCGCCCAGCTCCGGCCCCACCGCATTGCACTGCTCTGCTGGGTCTACACTCTGTCCGGGTGGCCCAGACGATCCTGCAACTCTGGAGCCGGAGCCTCTGCGCTGAGGAACAGAGACTGTTAAGGAGCTACGGACAGGGCAGAGCCAAACCAGACCCAACAGACCCTTTCTCGGAGATATACCTGAGCCCAGGGCTCGGAGAGCTGACGGGCCCCCTGCTCAAGGTTGCAAACCCAGAGAAAATGACCATGCACGAAGCGGACAAAAAGACTATATACATGAACATTGTCAAAACCATAAGCAAAAATGGACTGAAGGACAGGGCCTCCACTGTGTGGAGCACTAGACTGAGTGCCGGAAACGGACCAGGCCCACAGTGGAGGATTCTGTACAAACCTCCCCTTAAAAAAACGTACTGCCAACCTCCAGTGGAGAATTTTACACGGCGCTATCGCCTCCAACTCTTTTATCTCCGTCATTAATCCTGCTGTTAGTAACAACTGTCCATTTTGTAGTTTAAGAGAGACTGTTTTCCATGTTTTTACAGAGTGCCAGAGACTCACGGGTTTCTTCTCTCTTTTAACATTGGTTTTTAGTCTTTTTAGTATAGCTTTTACCGAGAGCGTGTTTATCATGGGGGCGCCATACAGAAACACAAGCAAAGAAAAGTGGCAGCTCCTAAACTACCTCTCTGGTGAAGCTAAAATGGCTATCTATCTAAGTAGGAAGAACAGAGTGGAAAACAGAAAGGGACAAGAAGCAAAAGCGATCTGGCTGTGCAACATCAGAGCCAGACTCTGGCGAGAGCATCGTTTTTATAAACACATCGGGGACTTGGAAGCTTTCAAACAACGTTGGTGTTATAAAGACATTGTATGTTCTGTGGTTAATGAGGATTTGCACTTTACACAAGTTTTTAAGGCTTAGCTTTTTTATCTATTTATTCTAGGTAAATACATTTTTATTGTATTTGATGTAAATGTACATTTGCTAAACCTGTAATAAAGTGTTTTTGTAAAAGTAAAAAAAAAAGTCTTCTTCTTCTTCTTCCTCCTCTGGTATTGTCATAAAAAAACCCGCATGCGTGGAACCAAACGGTTATTGTCGTAAAAGAGGTTAGATTCTGCACATGCGCGAAAAAGGGGGGGGGGTGGATCGGGCACTGACACTGCTCATTAGCGCATCAAGTCAAAATGGCCTGAGATTCTCAAGAGCAAAACTTCACAAATTACCCATCAAGCCTGGCTGTCGAGAGAGAGAGAGAGAGAGAGAGAGAGAGAGAGAGAGAGAGAGAGAGAGAGAGAGAGAGAGAGAGAGAGAGAGAGAGAGAGAGAGAGAGAGAGAGAGAGAGAGAGAGAGAGAGAGAGAGAGAGAGAGAGAGAGAGAGAGAGAGAGAGAGAGAGAGAGAGAGAGAGAGAGAGAGAGAGAGAGAGAGAGAGAGAGAGAGAGAGAGAGAGAGAGAGAGAGAGAGAGAGAGAGAGAGAGAGAGCATCCCCAAAGAATGATGTTTCCACCTCCATGCTTCACGGTTGGGATGGTGTTCTTGGGGTTGTACTCATCCTTGTTCTTCCTCCAAACACGGCGAGTGAAGTTTAAACCAAAAAGCTCTATTTTTGTCTCATCAGACCACATGACCTTCTCCCATTCCTCCTCTGGATCATCCAGATGGTCATTGGCAACGTTCAGATGGGCCAGTACATGCGCTGGCTTGAGCAGGGGGACCTTGCGTGCGCTGCAGGATTTTAATCCATGAAGGCGTAGTGTGTTACTAATGGTTTTCTTTGAGACTGTGGTCCCAGCTCTCTTCAGGTCATTGACCAGGTCCTGTCGTGTACTTCTGGGCTGATCCCTCACCTTTCTCATGATCATTGATGCCCCACGAGGTCAAGTCAAAATGGCCCGAGATTCTCGAGAGCAAAACGTCACAAATTACCCATGATGCCTGGCTGTCGAGAGCATAGAGCAGCGCAGTTGAGTTTCCCCTTAAGCCCCGCCCCCGATCTCCCGCTTCGGCTCAGTAGAATGAATGGGGAGAGAAAATAAACCTGGATTTACTTTTTAGCGCATTTTACAACTTTAAGGACATAATGTTATTAATAAGGGCTATAAAAGGGTTCATACTGGGTAGTTTATTTAGTTCTAAATGATTATCCACCGATTCACTCTTTAAGTCAAAGGGAAAAAGTCTTTCTGGGCCGGGTGAAGTCACAGACTGATACGAAGGTTGTAGTACAGCCGTTTGGCCACTACGAACATTTTCTCAAAGTCCGGAGCACTTCCTGGGGGCTTGTCCGAGCCACAGGAAGACTTGTCACACGACAGGAAATAGTCATGTGCCTTTTCACTTGTATTAACTCTAACCTCTTTATTTAAAATGAGACATGGACTGTTTGATGCTTACAGCTTTGCTTTGGATGTAATTCATTTTCCACCACCATGTCTTACGATATCAAATCTTCCTTTATTTTCTGCTTCATTCTACATATTTTTTCCATGAATTACCTTTCCTGGAATACCCCAACAAATCCTTCCTCAAAGCAGGGATGTTTTTGTAACCGATGTATTCATTTTCATTCATTTCACCAATAATCCACTTCTATTCATATTTTCTTTGTAAATACTTGTTACTGTATATTTTTTTTGGGGAGCTTTTATTTTGATAAGAATGCTTTTATTTTGTAACCCTAGACATCGTTAGTTCCGCTACATTCCTCAGTCGGCTTCAGGCTCCGCTGAGGAGAGGCAAGTTATACGAGTAAACATTGAGTTAAACCCAGGGGTGTCCAAAGTTTTTTCAACGAGGGCCACATACAGAAAAATATACAGAGAGCTGGGCCACTTATAGAGGTGAATATTGCCTCATAACTTAAGTTATAAGTTAGCAAAACAAATCAAATGTAGGTGGATAATGTGCGATACTTAAAGGACTTATGAAACGAATTTTAATTGTTGGAATTTCACAGTTTTGGGTGCTGATTCTAAAGGTTCTAAGCCTTGCGATTAAAATGAGATATTGTCTGGATAATAATTTATCCGGGAAGTCATGTTAAAACGGGCTCAAAAGGAGCCACATTTTGTCTTTTTGTGCGAATTCATTTTTTTTATGCGTGACGTCATAGGGTTGACACAGAAGTTCTAGTAGTCTAACTGTAATGGCGGCGTCTATGGCTAAGACATCAAAGCACGGTGGAAAATATTGTGTTGCTGGAGGGCCAAATGGTGTTAGTTGCAAAAATAGCAGCTTCACTGAAGGCATCTCTCTGCACATGTTTCCGAAACAAAAAAATACTGGAACTGAGGCTGACAAGGAGAAGGCAAAGACAAGAGCACGGTGGATACAGTTTGTACGGAGGCATCGTCGTGATTTTGAAGTGTCCTCAACATCTGTGTTGTGCTCCGTACATTTCCATCACAACTGTTTCACAAAAAATGTGGAGATCGCGGGATTGGTTGGGAATAGGAGACGTCTTTTAGCTGAAGCTGTTCCAACTATAGACATCGCTGGACCTGGTGTGCCGACTGAGACTGTCCCTGCTAGTACTGCTCGGGCGCGAAGACAGGTGAGTCTGACCACATTACCAGAGATGACAGTAGCCTATGCTATTTAGATTCTATTCCTCTTCTAAACTCTCTGACATTACCTTGTAGTCTAGCACCCTAGTACTAGCTGTACAGTGTTGTCAGATGGAAAATGTCAAACAATCGTAGCAAAACCTCAAAATTGTCATGAACCAAACACGAAATTTGAGTTTATCTTTGTTTAGCTTGGAAAGGTAGTGTGTACATCTCATAGCCATATTTGCACGGCATAGCCCCACTGATCCCGAAATCAAGTAGCATACCGGATCCATATCACTCTGCTAAATGGCCTATGATCTATTCGTCCTGATACTATAGACCCTATAAAACGTACAAAATGCATGGGCCGAAGTTTTCATAGGAAAAGTCCTAAATCCGATGGTGAAATTACTACATATATACAGTGTTTTAGTGATATCGCTTTGTTTACTCAATCTTTTGTTATGCAGATATTATTTGAACATTACATGTGGGCTAACTCAAGCTGTGTCTACACAGGCTGTCCGCGAGATCTTAGTCTCTAGGAACCCACCAAGCCTTGAGGATGACAGCGTACACGCGTCAGAACAGTATGATGGAGAAAGTGGCCAAGTGGATGACATTGACCTCAATCCATCAGTTAGGAACTGTGATGGCTGTGATTCTTTGAAGAGGAAAATTTGCGGCCTACAGAAAACCATCTGTCGACTGAGGAAGAGAACCAGTGGCCAAGTTAAACAGGCAGATACAGATACAGTGAGTTGTGAAGCGCTGTTGCTCCCTCATATTCGATTGTCTTATGATGCTAGATTAAATGCATGTCAATTAACTTCAAATTCATTTCTCTCAGGTTGACTTTGAGGATGACCTCGCGGATGCTGACTCTCCCTTGAATGCACCATCAAGTCCTTGTGAAGACGATGATGAGGAAGAGGAGCTTTTGGAGTCTGACTATGAAGAGGAGTCAGATTACACACATGAGGAGTCATCAGCAGCAGAGTCTCTGTGGTCAGATGAGGATGGCACGGAAGACGGAGGCTCACATACTAACACAGTGACGTAAGTTACAGTTGAAAACTTTTATACTAGATATTTATCCAGCATTAGTATTCTAGGACCCAAATAGGGGAGGTGTAAGTATTGCAGGTGAAAGTAAAAACATTACAATAACATGTAAAAGTTGATTGATTTCCACAATTTCATCAGAAATGTTACACTTTCATACATTATATATTCATGATCCCCACATTGTAAACTATTCCAATAATTAATTTGTATATTCTTGCATATAATTAGAATATTGTGACGAAATTGCTATTTTTTATGTTTTGGTTTTTGTGATTTCTGAAGGGAACATGTCACAGCTTCCTTGTCAATTTCTGACTGGCTGGCGGACAGTAGATCATTTTTCTAAGTCTTGTTGTAAAGGATACGCTATAATGTTTGTTTATTGTCATACTTTACAGTGTTGAAGCTGGAACACACTGCTTCGAAGAGCCCAAGTTTATTGTCTTCTTCAGCATGCTGATCAGTCTTTTCACAATGTTTTGCTTCCGTTGCAAGCTGGAGAAACCGACTGTGACTGTGAAAAAGAATGGAACGATGGCTATCGTGACTCAGAGCTGTAAAGCATGCGGCAAGGACAGCTTCACCTGGAGATCACAACCTTTTATATTCGGGAAGTACCCTGCAGGAAACATCCTTCTTTACCACAGCAAACATACACTATTGTGTCATTTGATTGATAACATCTTAATAATAATAAGCGTGTAGTAGAAGCGATGGCTGTTTTGTGCCCGCCGATCCTGTGCCGAAAATGGTAACTTTCTTTCATTTCCATTAGCCTACCCATAGCCTACGGGAGGTGCAGAGAGCCTCTACAATATAGATATTAAATCGATTTGTGTGGCTTAAATTCAACGAAAGTTTTTCCACATAATGTTAGAGGTGTGTTCTTTCGACCTGCTGATGTTTGTATCAGAATTTTGGTTCCTTGATGAGATATAGGTCCATCAAATGTATGTTGTTTTCGCAGCCAGCCATACCAGCAAATAAGGGAGTCAACCCTATGACGTCACGGTCACATGGCCAATTTCGCACCCAAGGCCACATAATTCACACTTTTAAATGGCCGTTTTAACAAGTTATGCCCGGAAAATTTAGTTCAAGTTGGATTGATGGTTTAAGAAAAAGTCAAAATTTCATTTGAATGATAGATGAAAATTCATTTCAGTTGCACTTTAATGGTTTAAGAACAGCCTACATCCCGCCTGTCTTTAGGGTTTCATTTATTCTGTTGGCAGCTCATTCCTTAAAACAGAAGCCTCAGACTGCTGATAATAAGAGTTGATATGAAGGTTACATTTCAAGATTGTTATAGAAATAAGTTATTGTTTTTTTTTTATCAACTAAGATTTGTTAGAAAATGTTTTACATTCTAAATGACTGAATTTATTTCAAAATTGGGCTCATTAATATATGTTAACATATATATTTGAGAAGTACAATATAAGACAAGCAGAAGTTTAATTTGTGGGCCATATTGCATTATACTTTTAGAATTTGCAGAGGGCCGATTCAAAATGGCCTGCGGGCCGCATTTGGTCCCCGGGCCGTAGTTTGGACACCCCTGGTTAAACCTGTAAAACAAAACAGTTCACAGAGGCTCAAATTGTATTTAGCTCAAGTCACAAATACTGTTCGTAGTTAAAGGAAGGTTTGTTGCCCTGTGTGGATGTATTTTATTATCATTTACACACAAATTTGCTAGCTTACTGAACTCAAGCTAAGCTAATAGAACACGCACATGGTTTTTCATGCAGTTCCCGGTCTTTGTTTTTCCCTTTTAAGGTGTGCATGTTGAAACCCTGTCGAGTGAAGTTGCTGTTTTGATGTTATTGTGTTTCACACAGGTATGTGATCTCTCTTTTTCTTTGTGTTTCTATATTAATAAATTGTCTCTTTAATAACAGAATAATATACATGCCATGCTCAGTCGGCTTCAGGCTCCGCTGAGGAGAGGTGTGCATGTTGAAACCCTGTCCAGTGAAGTTGCTGTTTTGATGTTATTGTGTTTCACACAGTGTGAAGAAAATACATCTTGTTTGGCAAGGCAGAAGATGTCCTCATCTCATTCCACATCATCCAGAACACAAGGCAGAGTTAGTAACACATTGACGTGTCAGACAAGACTGGCTACACTTTTATATGTTGTGGTTTCACGATACTGCTGTTTAGAATGTTTCTCTACAGTCAATTTTGGATGGATTTTAAAATTTGACACTGATGTCATTGCTAAAAGGAAGTCATCAGCCTGAAGCCTGACGCCTGAGCCGTGCGTCTCCAGACTGCACAGAGTTATTCAGGGAAATGTGTGATAAGTATTATGTCTTTTCTCTTTCCATGTTAAACTGTGCGCATGACCGGACAGAAGATCCATCTCTCATCTGCTCCTTCAGATTCTTACAGTTTAAAACATTAACGTCTATCAAATTAGTGTTTTTATTAACTAAATCATTTCAGTTAAAGGGAGCATTCCTATGCACTTCAGTACAGCAACACGCTACTAATCAAATCTCCCCCCTAAGTATCTAACCATCCATTTTAGGGGAACAGAGATCTGGACTGGCCTTCCAACCATAACCAAAAACTACCTGCTGCATGGCTTTAAAAAAACACCTGAGCAATCATTTGACAATGTATTAATCATCAGTGTTATTTTATTTAGATTTTAACTATAGTATGTGTTGTTCTTCAAGTTTGCTGTTTTTATAAAATGTGGGAAATTGTATATTAATCTTGTGTTTTATTTAAAATTGTGATTTTTAACATTATTTAGGTAGGCTATAAAAATATGCCTACATTTTACATACATACATGCATACATGTACAGTAAGTGTATGGATAAATATATATTCAGTGTATGTACAGCCCCGGAAAAAATGAAGAGATTTTTCTTAAATCTCAATCTCTACATATATGGCAGCCATTCCAGTGTCTGTTGAATTCTAACACAAAGAACAATGTTCAGTAGTTTACAGAATACAATACAATACAATAAAATAAAATCAATCATTTAACTCAAAGACATATCCCCTGTGGTCCCAGCTGCCTTCAGATCAGTCCCTACTGTGTAGTTCTTGGCTGACCCCTCACCTTTCTCATGATCATTGATGCCCCAAGAGGCCAAATCTTAGATCGTGGACCCCCTGATTGAGGGCCATCGATGGTCATTTTGTGCTTCTTCCATTTTTCTAATAATCAAACCAGTTGTGTCCTTCTCACCAAGCTGCTTGCTGGTGGTCTTGTCTTCTATTCCAGCCTTGTGCAGGTCTACAATCTGGTCCCTGACGTCCTTAGGAATTAGTTTGACCATGATCACAAGACCTGTCTATGGTCTGGCCCTCGGTGGAGAGGTTGTAATCTGATTTATTGACTGTGGACAGGTGTCTTTTATCCAGGTAATGAGTTGACATCAGGAGTACATTCTTAAAGCGAGAGGACTTTTTTAACCGGTCCGTGGGAGCCAGAATCCTTGTTGGTTGCAAGGGGATCAAATACTTATTTCCCCCAATTAAATGCAAATCAATGTATATCTTTTTTTAATATACACTTCTGGATTTTCTTTTTGATATTCTGTACCATAAAAATTACAGACTGTTCATTTATTTGTAAGTGGGTAAGCAAAATATATTGGCAGGTGGATCAAATACTTGTTTCTTCCACTGGATATATATTTCCTCCACTATATACGTGTATATATATATATATATATATATATACACACATTGCTTAATAACACAATTTTGGTTTGGGAGCTACAAGACAAAGTGTACGATATCTCTTACATAAAAACAGCCTTCCTCTCTGAGACCTGTAGGGTCATTGAGTAATTCTGACGGATCTTTATAGGCTCCAGCTTAGTGTGTGTGTGTGTGTGTGTGTGTGTGTGTGTGTGTGTGTGTTCGTGCGCGTGCGTGCTCTGGCAATTGTGTCTGCTTAGTTACTTTTAGGGTCCCATAGAGTGGGACTGCAGGATATAAAAGTCTCAGTTAACGGTTTGGCTAACATTCTTCCCTCACACAACGGCCTCAGGCTTCAGTTCGTCTCTGATCCAGCTTGCCCTTCATTTCAAGAAAGAAACCACCTTTACGGAACTCAGGAGTCAAATTTGACCTGAGCTTATCACGAAAACAACTCATAACAAAGTTTGCCCATTTCTTTTTTTTTTCAATTCAGGCTACTCTGCAAACATTTGATCAGCTTACACATAGGATTCTTTACTGAAGCCGTTATTTGAACCAAGCTGAGAGTAATGAGTCGAGACAGATGAGCGGCTCCACTGAAGGCTTGCTGAGGCACCAATACATCAACACTAACAAACAGCATTTGTTATCACAAGTGCAAAAATGTCAATAAATGTCATTCTACAGTGAATATTAAGCGCTATTAAGTACTGTACAGTATGTGTGGTAAACATGATTTGTACCAATTTCTGTTAATTGTATATTTAGAGTAAATTCCTAGACTACTTATTACCACCTCATCTATCTTCCCTTACATCTTTACATCTATCAAGCTTTCCACTCAAAGTTAAATTAACATTTCCAGCCATATTTCCCGTCCTGTCATGTTAGATTTTTTATGTTCTCCTTTTCCAGACCTACAATCAATCACAGGAGGCTTTTTTTTCAGTGGATAAAGCCATATTTTTCCGCCTCTGGGAGATTTGTGGATTGACTGATCAAAGACCTCACATTTCTAAGTACAGGTTCTTCTAACCACGCAGGAATATTCTGATAAAAGCGAATGAAGTCCCTGTGGCTTAGTGATCAGTGGATTGCCAGATTTACTTCCTGCTTTGACTTAATTCTACATTGATTAGACACAGTTGGAAGAAGTTGGAAGCTGAGCATGTTTTTATACAATCTGAGGTTTAGAAATATCTTCAAGTATGCAAATATCATATCCTAAAGCAACCGTTTCTTACTTTCTCCTCAGCAGGAAGCATCGCTGTAACAAAATGTGACTTCTTACTCTTTGATCGGCGGGCTTGTTAAGTAGTAGTTAAGTAGAAATAGTCTCTCATTCCTAAAGAAAAGATACCCAACCTACCAGATTATAACTGCCAATCCTGCAGCATGAAATCAGCATGAGGAAAAGCACTACTCTGTGGACACTTGGTGACTGTCCAGGCTTCTAAACTTTATGAGAACTAATTTCTAATGGTAAACACGCTTTGAAAGAAGATTTCAGAGAAAGGCAATGGTACATTTTTAATCAACATAATCAACTACATCAATTCAACCCAGATACCTCTACCCTGCATTGCCTCCTTCAGTACATCCTTTCTGCTTTCTATAGAACAGTCTTAATGTTTGGGTCCGGTCTCAGCTTTTCCAGAAACAGCAGCTCTACAAGGGAATAAACTTGTCCTCAGGCAATCAATACAAACTGAGATTCAGACACCAGAACACTTCCCTTCAGCAGAGCGTGGGGGCAGTTTTGTGTTAAGGACTTCATGGAAAGCATTATTGATACGGAGTGAGTTATCCTGGTGAAGTAATATAATTAAAACAAAGCACCAGACAGCAGACACAGTCAGAGACATTTTTTGGCTATTATCTTCCTCAAAAACAGATGTTAAGAAGTGAATGTTGGACACAAACACAATTCTGAAGTGTAGCTTATATTGTACACCAATGTAATGTTTCCCAAATCAACTTGAAAAGGTAATAATAGGATTGTTGTGATGCTGTCTGACCCTCTCAGCCAGTGTATTAGTACTGCTATATTAACAGTATATATACTGTATATATATATACAGCTGTGGAAAAAATGAAGAGACCACTTCAGTATTATCATTTTCTCTTGTTTTATTATTTATAGGTATGTGTTTGAGTTCAACTCGCATTTTTTGTTTTATTGTATTCTTTTTACTGCACCTTCTTTTTACTTGCAGCTGGGTTTTTTTTCACTGTAGTGATGTCCTCTATAACATCTCTCAAAATGTCTTGTTATACAATTCTTCTGATGTTTGTTGGGAATATTACATAATTAAACACATCAATAGTTGATATTGTAGCGTTGAGTGGGATTTGGAGGCGGGATTGTTTAGTATGGAACTCCACGCGTCATTCACCATATACTCACATATGCGATACCCTATTAGCTGCATGCTACTGTGAAGCTACAGACAAATAACCGGAAACCAGAACTCCAAGGTGTCGCCTTCCAACCTATTGATTTATTCTCACAATATCAATAAAACAATATTCCAAAAAACAGAACAAAACTGGTCAGGTCCACAGCGCACCCTAACGATGCTGCTCCAGTCTGCAGCACCACAGGGGGATGTGATGTGACAGCAGAGCATCAGATTCAGACAGTGTTCATTCTGTGAACCAGTGGACAAATGAACAAGCTCTAAGTGTTCTGAGTGTGTGAGGGTGGAAATACATATATGGCGTTATATAGATAAGAAGGACCTTTATAGTGATCTGGAAAATAGAAGTTAAAGCAGTAACAGAGAGTAAAAAAAAAGGACAGTACAGATGCAAGGTACAAAAATGATTTTTTAAAAAACGATTTAGTAACTTTTAAGATATATACATATTTGGGTTTGTATTGTTCAATATACTGTATATATATATATACATGTGCAGCTGCGAGTGCAGGTCAAAGTCATTTCTATGAACAGTGCAGATGGTGTGTAAATTCACCAATGTTAGGGTGCGCACAACCAAGCGAGGTTTTTCTATTATTGTTTGTGGGGTGAAGCTTTGGAACCGTTTGATTGAGGAGCTCAGGGGATGTCCTAACATAAAACTGTTTTAAAAAAGGTATAAGGACATGATTTCCGCCAGATACAGGGATTAAATGGTTTAATCATAACTGGGTGTTTACGGTTTATTTATTTATTTGGTCTTCTCTTGATTACCATTTACTCCTTTTATGTATTTGTTTTTTTATTTATTTGTTGTTTATATGTCTTTGTCCTTTTTGTTTTTTTTAATACCCAATGAACTTTGGATGGTAGATGTAAAAAGATCAAATATGAGAATAATATATATAGAGGTAATATATTTATAATTTGATTTATTATTGCAAATTAATATTGTTTGTAGAAATACATTTGGATGTACATTTTGATAAAAGAAAAAAGAAAAGAAAAATGTTAGTAATTTAGTTTTTGGGAGAAGGGGTGGGATAAAATAAGTGTAAACGTGTTCCCTTTCCTTTTCAGATGTGGAATCAGGTAGATCATTTGTTCATATATAATTTGTAATAATTGTAATAATTTTGATTATATTTTTTTTGTTTATCAATTTGATACTGCTTAATTGTGTACAGTATCAAAATGATCTTGTTGTGTTTCATTACTATTATTATTTTGTGTCTTATTGTTTTACATGTTTGAAATAAATCAAATCCAAATCAAATATGTGCAGTACGGGTCATGGGTTGCCGGGGAGCCTGATGACTACACACATTGTATTGCACTTGTGTTCAAACTTAGGCTATGATGCCACATCCAAGACTGCTTTAGTGAAGAAGAGCTCTTTGTACTCATTATATAACCTAATGTTCTGTTTGTGTCTTTATATCATGTGTTTCTTGAATTTTTTAGCCCATTTCAAACCGGGCCTGTGTGTCAAACGGCTGAGTTTTGTCTGAACTCCATCTTCCATGTTGCAGTGTGTTGGAATAGTGATCACCCTAATCCTGCCTACATGGAGACAGAGTGTTTTCTAAACCTCCTGGCCCAGTCCTGCTGTTATTGGTTTTTGTGGAATCAATGTAGATTGTTTTAATCTCCTTTAGTTTGTCTTAGTTTGGCTCCTGTTCAGTTGCAGTTTTACTTTTGGATTGAGAGATGTGGGCTCTGATATCAACTATTTAAAGCATGCTCATTTTGCAGTCGGCTCTATCCAGATTGTTATCTTCTCTCCAAGTTAGTTTCTTAATTCTGTGTCATTAGTCTAACCCCTCAACTTGGCATGACACTGCATCAAGTTTGCTTAGATTTTTCAGAGTAACGTGTGTCCCATTGTTCTTTTTTCACAGCTTTTTTAGTTTAAATGAGTTACCTGTTCTAACCTTTATGTTGTGGCAGTTGTGAGAGCTGTTGACCGCATTATGTTTTTGGATTCCTCTCATACATGAGAGTGTTGAATACCAAATTGTTCAGTTTCACAGCTTGGCGATTTAATTGTATTGTCTACAACACGTCTTTCTGCGTGGCGGCTGCCTTTATTCTAACTTTGTCAAAGCCTTAAAAACCGTCTCACAACATTGGCTTGATGTATGGAGGGTAGATAAAACACATGCTTCACAAAAGAGCAGGACTATCTCCACTTTGTTATTCCGATATCCTCTTCATTTCTTTTATAGCGTCAGTATGATAGGATCATTAGTCATTGGCTCACGTCTATTGGAGGCAGAGAATGATTGCTGTTGCCTGACATGATCTCAGGCTGGTATTTGAAGCACAGAGAGTCTGGCTTTATCGGAATGAGAGACCGGCTGAAAAATAACAAACGAGGGACCACTTTCTCTCCTCCCCTGCCGGAGATAATCTTGTTTTTGACTTGAGTGATAGGCAAGGATTTCACAGACGCTCCATCTGTTTCTGACGGCTTTGCCTTTATGTCAAAATTGGATTTCTTAATCTAATCGCAGCAGTTCCAAACTAGCGTTGTTGCCTGCATCCCTCCGAGCGCAGATGACTGCTGCGTTTCCTGTAGCCTTATGCAAAATACTTCCTCTGATCCGCCCACAACACGGCCCCTCAATTACAATAATGACAGAGTGGGGGAACACAATGCAAACTGCAGAAATGATATGATATAGGGCCATATGCAAATCCAATTTAAGCCCTAGTTAGGAGAATATACATTCTGCAATCTAGCCCAAAATGATCTCCCAGACAGCTGCTGAATCGTCGAACAGGAGGACTCAGGCATGGATTGGGCAAACGGATCAGGTGGGCTCGACAGGGAGAGTAGGTTTTGTGTCGACCAGGATTAGAGGAATGATCTGTGTCCCGGATGTTTCTTAATGCACTGTCACATTATGTAAATCCCCCCTGCGTGTGAATGCCACAGATACAGTGTTTGTCTGCCAGCTACACGTTGTTTCCCCCTGAGCTGCGTGAATTGACCTCAATTTGTTATTCCTATTCTTCATTCCTCCCCATCTCGCCTTTCAGTCTGGGGGAGCGCGGTGGTAAATGACAGCACACGTTTCCTGTTGCTGTGTTTATGCTGTACGGACAGAAAGATCACAGAACGTTCTCGCCGGGAACAAGACCAAAGTTTCGACAGAGGATGAAGAAACGGCTTCCAGGCTCTCTCAGAGGCCAGTCAGCTCCCGCTCTCCGTTCTACGCCTCCCTCCACTCCGTCTCTTATCTCCCCTGCCCTCCTCCCCCTTCTCCGCCACCCTGCTTCCTGCCTGTCTCCACATTCAACACCTTTCTTGCTGACGGCTAGAACCAGGCTAATTGACAGACTGACCTGAAGAAAAGTAGTGTTCCTCCGCCTCCTGCCTCTGGATCAAACATCCCTCTTGTCTCTCTGCTACCCCCTAAATTTCACTTCCTCCCCTCAACCGCTCCTTAGAACTACTACGACATTGAAGTCTGCTGCTCGGTGCTCTTGTACAGACTAAAATATGAATCATGGCTGTGAGCGTGGGCAGCCGGTCATGATAGATGAGGAGGGCAGGGCCCGGGCGAGGAGAGAGTGGACGGACAGTTTGACTGGCTTCTGCAAGGTTGAACTTTAACAATGTGAGGCCTGCCACTGAGAGACCTGCAGCCCTCCTCTGTCCATCTGATCATGCACCCGTCAACTCAGGTCCTGAATCCTCTTCTGGCACAAAGTGGAAGAAGGTAGCGGCTTCTCTCTTACTTCAAGACAAATCTTTACCATATCCTCTGTTTTCGGCTCCTACTTATTCCCTGCTCTCCACATTGGTGTTTTTCTGCCTTAGCCTACTCTCCCTCAGTAAAGTATGGTTGCAGTCGAATGGTTTATTTTTGCGTATGAAGGTTCCTAACGGAGTGAAATGACCAAAAGTACCAAAGTAGCAGCCACGATAAGAGCCGTTTGATTCTCTACATGATAGGAAAGGAACTTCAAAATGTCCTTTAGCTACGCTGGACCGTCCTATACGAAAGGAAAGGAGAAAATGCTGTCCCACCATGTCTTGCAGCCGCAACATTTACTGTGACGCCACACTAAGTTTTGAACATTCAACACTATAATAATCAAAGGAGAAATATGAACGTTACTTTCTAAATGAAATGATCAAATAAAGTCAACATGTCACAGGGTTTTTCTCAGCTGTGTGGGGTCTCTTAAACATGTTTTAATGGCGATATACACACTGATAGGTGTATAAGTTTAAATGAAATACATTGTATCTAAGTCTCTAGGTAGCGCTTACTGTAGTCCTGTACAGAGAACTGTAGTTCCCCACAGCAGACGCACATTGATGACATCATAAACACGTCGGATAGCGTAAATGCAGTCGGATTCTCAAAGCACCGCAGTCTCTTTTCTTTTTTTCAAAAGTCATTTTGAATTCCCCTATCCAGTATTCCTTAAACCTGTGACTTTTCACAACGGGGTCAAGGAATACAGTAGAGGAGAAGACGATAGGGGTTGAGTTCTGGACAAATGAACTGCAACCTTTGTCATTTTTCCCATGACAGACCCACCTTAAAAATTAAATTAAAGAAAATGTCTTGCAGCAGAAGAGAGGGCATCTCCACAGTGGCTTTTTCCCCCACCATGCTTTTATGGTTATCTGTATGACAGAAAACCGACCCCCCCCCCCCCCCCTGCTGCTGAACTGGCACAGAACAGAGCAACATGTCATCACACACACATCAGATAGCGCTGTAGTCTGCAGGCCACACAATCACATTCTCTGCCAGCAACACTCAGTAGGCAGCTGGAATAGTCTCTGCTCCAATTCCCGGAGAACGCCAAATGTTCCTGCCTAAACGCGCCAGGGATATGTTTACCTAAAGATTATTTTACTGTACAGACAATTTGTTGCCGTACATACAATATTAAATTAGAGAAACAGATATCAGTAAAATTCTAAAGCATGCCTACATTATTAACTCTAGTGATCTCATTACGAGTGCTGGGGTCATTTTTAGGGATCAAGTATATAACTATTCAATAATGGGATCATGTCACAATCGTAATGGCTTCAACCAATCGTTTTGATGTCTTCAAGCCTCTATTTTGAAAACTTTAAAAGCCAAATATGGTGTTGGAGTAACCAGGAATGGGATCCTCCATGTGTACATTGGTTATCGCTTTGCTCATATTCAGGGATAAGGAATTGTATCTGGGTAACAAAAGTCCTTGTTGTCGTCAGCTGTCCAAGGAATAATTTGTTTGTCATAGACTTGTGCGTTTGGAAAGAGAACATGGACTTTGTTAACTTGTATTGACGGCAAATCAAATAAAAGTTTTGTCGTTCTACACTAAAAAAACTGAAACGTTGACTTTAATTAAATGTATTATGTCAGCAAAAGACCTAACTGCCTAACTGTATTAGGTAAGTTAAAGGCAGTAATATTAAGTTGAACCTAATAGTTTGTATTTAACCTTGATATTATTGCTTTCAACTAACCTCATAGTGTTAGGTAAAGTCTGTTGACGTATACATTTAATTACGTTAACGTTTCAAGTGTGTTACAGATGGCTTAGAATAAAAAAAGATAAGAATTAATTTCTTATAGCTCATCTGAAGTGAATGAGTGCCCCAGAAGAGAAACGGATGAATAAAGAGAGACTTTTTTCATATTTCCAATACATGGATAAGTCAGAATGGCTAGTTGGCGGAAATCTTTGCGGTGTGTTAAATGAGACTTTTTGGCCAAGATGCTGAGGCGACGCAACAGACGGCTCCGTTACAGCTTCTTCTTTACTATGTGTGTGTCTGTGTGAAGTTAGTTTTCGCTTGCAAAACCTTCTTTAAACACATAAATCACCATTCTGAGTTTAGCAAATAAACATAAAGGTAATTTCTAGATATGTAGATTGTTGTCAGTAGAAATGAACACAATGATACAAATAAACAGGGAAAGTCCAAAAGAAAAGGTATTCATTTCAATGATTTACAAAGGTTTAGTGAATTAGAAGGTCAGAAATTCTGAACGATTTGAATTACTCGCTTTAAAAAGCGATGTTGGAAAGAAAAAGGGTCAGCGACAGAGAGGAACAAAGAACCATTTCCTGTTCTTAAACCCAGTGTTGGAGGATATTATCAGTGCAGAATCAGACAATTACTGCTGGCATTCAGAATGCTGCAGATACATGCTGCTCTCTGCCAAGTGGACTGAGCTTGTTCGGAATTATACTGAAGACTCTCATAGGACCCAGGAGAGCATGCTGCTGATGAGCTGTGTAATGAAGCCACTTCCTGGATGCTGTGCAGCCTGTTAGGGGACGGAGGCCGGGATGCAGAGGATGGCCAGACCAGGGGTGACAGGTGCCATGTCCTCCGGGTAAAAAGATACATTCAAACACTGTGACAGATATAGTGACCATTGTGTGTGTGTGTGTGTGTGTGTGTGTGTGTGTGTGTGTGTGTGTGTGTGTGTGTGTGTGTGTGTGTGTGTGTGTGTGTGTGTGTGTGTGTGTGTGTGTGTGTGTGTGTGTGTGTGTGTGTGTGTGTGTGTGTGTGTGTGCTCGTGTGCTTGTGTCAGCCCTGCTCATTTCGAAAGAGGTGTGAAGAGGTTGCAGCCTGTCAAAGTGCCACACATACAGCGCCAGAACCGGGTTTAATGCCAACATATGAGGGCTGTGCATCAGTGTATGTGCAGAGCGGTTCAAACAAACATTCAGTGGAAGAAAAGTGTTTGTGGCGGTTCTGACGTTTCACTGGCCTGTCACAGATGAGGACAGGATAGATATTGATGTTGGTGATAGGCTTACAATTATGGAGTAGTTGTACCAAGCTAGCTGTTGCGGCAAAAACGTAAAGAAATAAAACGGGGATCATCTCAGAATGAATACTGCCGCTGAGGCACCAGCTAGCAGATCTTGTGCAAGGGAATTATCCAATCCAGGCAAGAACGTCTTATCTTACATTAATTTTTTTTATCAACAAAGTACAATGAACACTGGTTTCACCTACAATAGGGTGTTCAATAATTGAATAATTAGTACGTTTGATAGTAAGGTGAAGACAGAATGTGATGTGTGTAAGGTGAATGTTTAAACGTGTATGCATGAATGTGTTGAATGTAGTAAACTGTAAGTGTATTTTGTAAGAAAAAAATAGATAATAAGCAGATGTTGGAATGGAAGGAGCTGTGGCTGTTTGGAATGAATGGGAATATGAATGAGTGTAATGAGAATCTCCTGAATTACATGCTGAGCCATGTGAGACCTGCTGTTTCTAATTCATCTATTAATTAGGTTGTGAACACTTTATAAATCATTAATACGCTTGTATAAGACATTAGATGCCAAGAAACATCAAGATGGATGGGGGGAGAATCAACTCAGTGAACAACAGATACCAAGGAGGCTGATGGAATGTTATTTTGGCAGCTATTTTAAATTTGGTCTTAGTCTTTAGACCAAAATGCTTATTACTTTTAGTCACATTTTAGTCATTGTTTTCCTTTGTAGTTTTAGTCTAGTTTTAGTCGACAAAAAGTCCTTACATTTTATTCAACTTTTAGTCTAAGGTCCACTTTATTGTCAAAGTGTCCACATGTGTTATACATACAGAAAATTGAAATACCGTTTCTGGCAGTCCCACAGTGCAAATATAAACAAGAACATATAACATAAAAAGATAAGAGCGTAGAAAAAAAAGGGGGGTAAAAAGGGGTATAAAAAAAACTAAGTAATATATACATATGTTAGACACAATCAACACAGTGTGACGGTAGTGCAAGTAGTTCTATAGTGCAAAAAATGCTTTGTGCAAAGTACATTTAGCAGCGGAGAATAGAAAGTGACTGGTGCTGGATGAGGGACGGGTGTGTGAGGGAGGGGGATTAATGTCCTGGTACATTTCCATTGAGGCAGCGGGGAAAGGTGGGTGGGACGGAGGGTGGAGAGGTCAGGGGAGAGATGGGAGCGGGGGTAGAGGGAGATGAGAGAGGGGGAGAGAGAGGGAGAGGAGAGAGAGACAGGGAGGGACAGAGAGGATTGAGGGAGGGACGGAGGATAGAGAAAAAGCAAGAGACGGAGGGAGGGAGAGAGGAGGGAGGGAGGGAGGGAGAGAGTTCAGCATCCTGACCGCCTGGTGGAAGAAGTTGTTCCTCAGCCTGGTGGAGCTCGAGCGGAGGCTGCAGAACCTTCTCCCTGAAGGCAGGAGGCTGAATAGACTGTTGGAGGGGTCCCCCGCAATGCAGAGTACTTTGCGGGTGAGTCGGGTGCTGTAGTGTAGGGAGTGAGACCCCGATGATCCTCTGGGCAGAATTCATGATGCGCTGCAGGCTCTTGCGGTTTGAGGGGGGGCTCCTGCTCGCTTGAGCTTCCTGATGAAGTAGAGGCGTTGCTGGGCCTTCTTTGCCAGTGCAGTGGTGTTGTTGTTCCAGGTGAGGTCGTCTGTGATGGTCACACCCAGGAATTTGGTGCTGCTCACCTGCTCTACAGCAGCACCATTGATGGTCAGAGGAAGGGGGTTGGGAGTGGGTTCTCCCAGTCATTACTTTTAGTCAAAATGTTTTCTCTTTTTAAACTAATTTAATTAGGCTAATACAGGTATCGGAAATTGGAATGAAGGTGACAGGTTGTATCAAGTGTTGAAATTCTTAACATTTTTAGCTGTAATATACGGACTCCTTACCTTAGTTGGATATCTCTAGACTAGACTCTCCCATCTATGAGATGCTGCTGTGCTGTCCTTTCTGATCTACTAAGGTAGTAAGTGCCTTACACATGGTGACATGAAGTAAAGACCATTCCACTAAGTTAAGAAACAACACTTTCTATCTTTGGCCAATGTGGTTATGTTTATTTTCTGGACTTCAAAATGAACACACATATTCCGAAAGCAGAGCAATGAAAGAGAAACACATAAGTTCTCGTTACATAAGGTTAAACATACTTGGAATTGCTATGGAACAAACATGACACTTGAAGTCGTAGAACACAAAATTACAGACACTTGAATTTAGCTCAGTTGCAGTTTATTGTTGAAAGTAAAATAGAAGACAAATCTTGAATAAACTTGGCCTAATAAACAATCAGAGAGGGCCCCCTCTGCAGTGCAGTCTCAAAGCAAACATCAGTAACAGCATTAACAAACTTGAGTTCTGTCAGCAGAATTAGGCTACTGAATCTGATCTCGATTCAGTTTGAGGAAAGTACTTCTCTCTAAAATGACTCTTGCTTTATTTCGATGACCACGACTGAGGTCACCTGTAATGCTAAAAACTCGCTCAGCAAATGCTTCAGATACTGGCATTGCCAGCAGATCTAAGGAAAGAAGTTTTAGTCTCTGATAAACAGAACCCTGTGCAGCCCAAAAGTCAAGGGCAGTCTCTTCGTTTATGAGCTCTGACAGTTGCTCCTTGAATGTTTGCATTTCCTGCCTGACACAGGGCTTTGACAGGCTAGATCTAGATGGCCGGCTTGCACTTGCTTTTGAGAGGAATCTAAATATGGGCCGCTTTGCCATTGCCTCTGGTGCCTCTCTTCTTTCTTCTCCCTGCTCATTTTCATCAGCCTCCTCCTCTTGTATTATTGGTGACACCATTTGAGCAATGTAATCTTCTGCTTTTCTCAGAAGCTCCTGAATTTGCTCGTCATCATTTTCAATGAGTGCGAGTGAGACTGTTGGGTCGAGGAAGCATGCAGTCGTAGTGAGGGGGGAAAACTTTGGATCTCTGGGATCAAGAAAGCAGCTGAAGCATTTGTCCATGTTTGCCTTCATCTTATGCGCCAGGGAAGCTAGGTCCCGGTAGCTCGAACCCTGGGAACTCAGACAGGTGAGCGCTCAGGTCCAGGAGGGCAGGCACAAGGGATAAGGAGATGGTGTCACTCTGGAGCATATTGGTGTGCTCATCAAAAGGGAGGAGCAGATCTCTGAGAGCAGTCAGCCTCTGCCACTCACTTGGTAGTAGATTGTCCCAGCCCATCCCATCAGCTACCTGAACAAGTTAGTCCTTCACTTGGACAAGGCGTGATATCATCAGGTATGTGCTGGACCATCTAGTGGGGCAGTCTTTGACCAGAGTGAGTCCACACAGCTGCAGCAGTTGCTCAATTGCCAGAGACGACTTGCGGTCTTCCTTGCCTGACGAGTACTCGAGTTTTGTCAAGGAGTCGTTTGACACTTACTTCTTTCTGGATCATGTTCACTACGAGTTGCAGTGTATGTACAACACAGGGGGTCCTCTCTATGGCTCCGTACCTAGATAGATAAGACAAACACAGAAAAGGACAGATAATTTATTAATCCTCTAGAGGAAATTCAATTGGCATGAGCAGCACAATGCAATTAACAATGTATAACACACATCTTTAATGCAAAAAGACAATAAGCATAGCTCAACAACAGACATAATCTAGCCTGCTACTGAAAATGTTAACATCTACAAACTAATAGAATTTACCTTTGTTCCTCGACAACCTCAGAGTCTTCATCACTCTCCTGGGATTCCTCCTCAGAGCTGCTGGGCTCAGGTTCATCGTTTTTGAACGCTGCAACCATGCTGCTTCCATTATCAGTTATGACTGTCAGAATTTTGTGTTTTGGTATTCCCCAGTCCTCTGTGCATTGGTCAACACAAGTCTTTATACACTCTGCAGTGTGTGGGTGGGAGATCTGGTCAAGGTTCAACAATATGTGCTTTGCTTTGTTCTCCTGAGTACAAAAGTAACAGGCACTAATTGCGAGGAATGATGCTGTAAGTCCTTTTAGTTTCCATATGTCCAGACCAATTGTTATTCTGCGTGCCGTTGCGAGTCTTTCTTTACATTTTTGTTTTTCATCATCATAAAGCTGGTCGAACAAGTTGTTTATTTTAGTTTTCTTCAGAATGGTCAGCCTCTTGTCTATGTCTCCATCATCATCACGACATTTTCATCCTCAATAGTGCGGGCAGGTAGACCGGTGCACCCAATCTAATGGGCAACCGCCTTTTCTTTAACACTTTGTTCCAGCGAGTCAGTTTTATATTTTGTTATTGAGGCGAACGCTGCTGGGATCAATGATTGCAGTTGCACCCCCATATTTTTTGCACCAGCTTGCTGTTTAGGAATTTTCGTCTCTGGGATCTATGTGAAGAAAAATCTGAAGATACAATTACTCCTAACACAGACCTCCTAAAGGTTTACAGATGAATTCAAATTGATTAAAGGTAGGCTAATCCCTTTAAGATATTACTTTGCTAATAGTTTTATCATTCAAATATAATAAGATATCAAGTATAGATTTTGAAGATTCAAATGATGTGACAACACAATACAACTAGCCTTTATATATGCCTACCTGGCCTTAGAGCGAATAATCATACACACATATCTTCTAAATATATTGCTGTGTAATCTTAGAAATAGCAACTTTTTTTTGCAAGAAAGACTGACATCCAGGCTAAGCCAACGTGGTTTGCTAGAAAATTTGCCAGTTGACATCGCAACTGCCCAGCAACATTGACTTAACGTTAGTTTACATTCAGGACTTTCTTTTCATCATTTAGCATTACAGTTAGCTAACTTACCGTGTCATAAATGGCAGGGTGATGCGCCTTCAAGTGTCTCTTGAGGTTGGTTGTGTTTTTCCCACTTAACTTGAAGCCACAGGGCGTCTCTCCTTCTCCCGTTAGTACAGTGCATTGAGTTTTCCTTTCTGTTGAGTTATAACTAAAGTGCGTCCATATATCTAATCTTTCCAACCAAGCCCTCTTTGTGCTGAACTTGCCTTTATGTGGTCGTCGTTGTGGGTATTAACTCACCGTAGTTCTGAAATTGGGACATCAGCACCTGTATGGCGTTCAAGCTGCGCACGCACATCCCTGAACCAATTCAAGCAATGACAGGGATGCATTGCTTTTGATTGTCCAATAGCACACCATTAACATTTTAGTCCTGTCTCGTCATAGTTGTTATTATCAAAGATCTATTTTTAGCTCGTCAACGTCTCGTCTTAGTCATGGAAAAAAGGACGTTAACGAACATTTTTAGTCATGTTATTCATTAATGAAATTAACACTGTGCTGATGAAGAAGATTAAGTAAACTAGGTAGCCAATATGAGGCTTAGTCATCTTGCCAAATAGTGAACATGTGTTGATGTATGAAAACTATGTTAAAACTGGTTGATAAATGGTTCCCAATTATTTCTTAAGTGTTTACAACTTAATTAATAACCTAATTATATACCCTTTATGAATCCTTTATAAGGGTAAAGGCGTTCCAAGTATTCTATTATATAAATAAGTGGGATGACTTGTAAAATGCTATTTTTATAATAAAAGCTACAACAACAAAAAAAGTAAGGGCTTGGACTGGAAATCGTAGGGTTGCTGGTTCAAGGCCCCGCACAGATATGGACTGCTACCTGGAAAGGTCAACTTCTGGGCCCTGCCATGGTGCCCTTGAACAAGGCACCGGACACCCCCAATCCCCCAATTGCTCTCGGGGCACTGTGCAACAGCTGCCCACTGCTCCTAGTGTTAGGATGGGTTAAATGCAGAGGACAAATTTCACTGTGTGCTCTGCTGTGTGCATGTGTGTGACAAATAAAGAGGGTTTCACTCTCCGATTCTATTCTACCTTTTCTTCTCTTGCAGCTTTTACAGCTTTCCTTGGTCACCCTGGTAAAAACACATTTGCCTATACTGACTACAAGCATCCCAACACCACCAGTCTCAAATAGATACACGATCAGCAGGTGCCCAAAACTGCCTTCAAAATAAAAGCATAAAACTTCTATTTCCTTTAACTTAATCACATTAAATAAAAAGGTAAACATTTACAATTAAATTAAAGCAAATAATCATATCAATCAAAATGTAGCTCCAACAGTAGCAATGTGTGCAGAATAAACACGCTGCGATTACCTGACTATCATTACTCGTCTCAGATGTCACTGGTTAGGAATCATGCAAATTACATTCATTTATCTATGGGTGAAAAAAAGTCAGTCATAGAGTCAGTCCATATGTTCTGAACAAACTGGGCAACTTGTTCATACAATATGAGTTTCTCTGCTTTTGATTTAAGGCTGTCTGTGATGAGAGCGACCCTATTAAGAAACATTTCTATCTATTCACCAATTAGACAAACGCTTCGCAGAACAAGAAGAACTGTCTGTTCCTCTGCCATGCAGGCACAGGGCATGCTTCTCAGATGAAAACATGCATACTGAGTTGTTTACTTCATAAGTGAAGGGTACAGTAATAAGAGACAAGCCCTCAACCAAACGAGCTGTACGTGATCATCGGGCACATGCATGATCGTGGCCTGGGGGCCGACTTCATAAAATCTGTCTAATGTGGGTGGCAGAAAAAGGAGCCGAGGAAAAGGATGTGTGAGGCAGACAGGGGAGAGAATATTGCCTGTAGCGTGGTGGATGTAATAGGGGGAGGCAGTGATGCATTTCCTCCCGGCTGCCCTGGTCACCAGGGAGCTTCTTTCTCCTGCGAATGCCAATGCTCAGCGGCCACAAACTTCTCCTTCTCCTCCTCGCCCTCGCCTTAGTTTTACACTTCTTTTCTTCTGTCTTAACTCTGCCCAAGGTAAATATATCTGCAGCCTCTAGAGAGTGGGTGGATGTACGGATTCAGCTCCATGGGGAGTTTGTGGTGTGTGTGTGTGTGTGTGTGTGTGTGTGTGTGTGTGTGTGTGTGTGTGTGTGTGTGTGTGTGTGTGTGTGTGTGTGTGTGTGTATGTGTGTGCTTTTCCTCCCACCGTTCTGCAGAGGGCCATCTCTTTCAAGCTAAATCAGCTCGCTTGCTGTGAGCCTGTCTCTGCTGGGCATCTGCTAATGCCTGCTCCATTACATCCAGCCCATCTCTGGCTAGAAACAGCACACACAGGCACGCACACACACACACACACACACACACACACACACACACACACACACACACACACACACACACACACACACACACACACACACATACAGAAGGGTTTGTGTGTTCCTCAGGAATAGACAGACACATTTGAAGTCTTCCGATTCTGCCCCGAGATGCGTGGTTGAACGTAGCTAGGAGGTGTACAAAAAAAAAGTGCATTAACACACAATTCTGTAAGAGGCCAAACAAGCCGGCCTCTTGGTTTGATGCCCTCAGGGGGGCTGAGCCTGTACTGACGTGGTAGTGCGTGTGCTCACAGGAGGGGGGTGAAGTGTAAAATGGACAGGAAAGCCTTCAATTTGTGCAACCTTAACTTCACTGTAGCTGTGGCTCATTAGCGCTGCCCCCGGGGACTCTGTTCCACTGTCACACTCCTTGATGGGCCCAGGTACAGTTACATATGTTTGTGTGTGTGTGTGTGTGTGTGTGTGTGTGTGTGTGTGTGTGTGTGTGTGTGTGTGTGTGTGTGTGTGTGTGTGTGTGTGTGTGTGTGTGTGTGTGTGTGTGTGTGTGCGTGTGTGTGGGACTCATTGAAACAATATGTCACACACACAGTTTACTTAAAGGCGTTATACAACACTGTTACTGGGCTTTCTATTATCCCTCCACAAACGTTGGCGTAGTCGAAAAGTTGAGCTCAAATTATTTATTTACAAAGTCAAAAAAACATTTATTGGTTTGAAAACAATGTTGACAAATAATAAATCAGAGTTGTCTAAAATTGCCTCCATAACCTGGAGCTGTTGCCTTCCCTGCAACCAAAATCAGACTCCTCACTCAGTGCCAAGACAGTCCTTTATATACACATAGCCCGTCCCATAGGCTTGTCCATCAATTAGTCAACAATCACTACAGAACAGGGCATTATCTGCTTGTTGACTTCCTTATAAATCCTAACATATATGCCATATTTTCCTACTCTAACCTCCTAAACAAACAGGTTATTTTTTTTCACTGAGATTCAAATCAAACATCATTATTAAACTTAAAAGAAAGGATAATTGCATGCATCGGTAAATCATATTTAAACAACAGAAGTGATGCGCCTCCGTCTTTTCAAAAATACTCCCTCGTTGGGGAGACCGTGAAAACCGCAGCTCGCTACCTGTCCTTGTAAGTATAGCGTAACATAGTGTGAATGTATGTTTATATAACTGTTGACGAACAAGTGTGCACTCATGGTCGCGCTACAGAAACGGGAGGGGAAAAGGAATGTTTAGTGGAGTTGCATCCATGATTTAGGCTACTGACTAACGAAAGGGAGCAATACATGTTTAGTGTGTGTGTGTGTGTGTGTGTGTGTGTGTGTGTGTGTGTGTGTGTGTGTGTGTGTGTGTGTGTGTGTGTGTGTGTGTGTGTGTGTGTGTGTGAGTGAGTGTGCGCCGTCCGCTGTCAGTGGCAGATTCGGTCACTCCATGATCCGCTGCGCCACAAACACACCTACACTGAAAATCTGAAACGTTGACTTCAATTAAATGTATTATGTCAACAGATTTCAAATAACTGTATAAGGTTAGTTGAAAGTTGAAATAAAAAATATTGGGTGCGATGCTCTCCTTGGTTTCTTTTTGTTTATCACTGTATTCTGTTATAAATATAGGTGACATTTTCTGGATCAAATCAAAACTTTAGCAAGCACAGGGGGCTGAAACACTTCCTGGCTTCCTGCTCAGGCTGATAGTATCAGTAATGCGATGAGCTGTGCCTTAGGAAGGGACTGTATTCGAAGGAATATGTTATTAGTAATTGTTTGTTCTTTACAATGGTTATGGGATTTATTTTTATTTTTGCAAACTGCCGCAAAATACTGATCTTTTGCTTATACGGACAGAAACCTTTACCGGATTGGAAGCCTGCTTTATTTCTGCTTTAAAGAGTCTGACTTTGTCCTTCTTCCTAGACCCTCTGACCAGATTTGACATTTCAGAAACTGAAAAATAAAGTCAACATCTACAATGCTACTTCTAAATGAAAAATAAAAAAAGGCTGCCTCCTCACAGTTCCATCCGCCACGCTTTTCACATCTCTCCAGGTACATGTGTTCCTTCTGGAACAAAACGCCTTCCTCTTAGCAAATCTTTGCAAAAACGTCAGAATGAACCATTTAAATCAGAAGTGTTTTAACAGTTAGTGACGCAATGATGACTGACGTTTAAACATACAAGGAACCAATCAAATTCCTTGTATGTGTAAACGTACCTGGCAATAGACTTGATTCTGATTCTGATGACACTGTAAACAGCATTTTCTGGCTCGTTTGTGTGGTAGGCCTACTACTAACATTTAGAATACATCGTCCCATTTTACGCAAATGATATATGAAGACAATGAACACACACATTGTCATATTAATTGTGATCATGTCACACACACACACACACACACACACACACACACACACACAAACACACACACACACACACACACACACACACACACACACACACACACACACACACACACACACCCTTGCAGTCAGTATAACCGGGTGTTTTTATTTCCCATTTCCAAGCAGATGAAAACTAGATTCATTTGTTTTCTTGTTTCATTCATTCTCTCGACTTTGAGCGGGTTCGGTGCTGTACTTGTTTTGTTTTATCTTGCTGGCGCTAATTAGTATTTGTACCAAGCTCTTTATGTTGACTATCTTTTTATCTTTCCGCGTTTTATTAATTGTTTCCTTTTTTCCACTACATATTTATCACAATAGCGTTGGTGTTTTTCTCTGGATAAAATCACTGCTCTAGGTTTTTACCCAGAAAACCCACGGCGGGCTGAATGACAGGGTAGTCAAAGTGTTTGACATTACATCGATACGACAACTTATAAATTAAGCTGACTTAACAACTCCAAGGCTGTCGCTCCGACTTACAATTACAAGTCAGTGCAGGCAGGTAATTAAATGGTGCGAAGCTGTGATTTCTCCAAAAATACACCAAACCCCTTCCAGAGACGACATGCACAACAGGATTTTGTGCCGTGATCAGCAGTGAATATTCAAATGACGCCGTAAATAGACGGCTAAATTAGAAATCAAACCTGAAAACACAATTTGTTGTAATGACAAGCTCTTTCAAAAGACCACAGCATGCCTCTCCCCCCTACCCCACCCCATCCTGACAGCCTTTCTTCACATCTCAGGCTTCTGACAGAGCTTTGTACGCGCCTTGTCACCTCAAATCTGTCTGCCACTGCTATTTTCTACCCCCCCACCGCCCCCCTGGCGCCCGCATGCTTTGTCTTATAATGACACTGTAGATGCAGATTTCATCAGGGGGCCTTTTTCTGGTCAATCAGGTGGGGTCCCAAACTGAGACCAGGATGCCTTGTGTGCTCTCTTATTCCCCAGCTTCTCTATGGTATCTGATGGGGATCTGGTTGACATCACTGATGGGTGGTGCTCCGCGCTGACGCTAATTACTGTTGATGGCCTTTTCCTCTCAGCTTCTATGTAACCTGATTATGCCAATCAGAGCGTCTAACGAGAGGAGAACGTAAACTGTTGGCAGTAGCAAGCCCCGTTCTTCGAGCAAACTTTTTCCGTGTACCACAAAGTACACGAAGATAAATGAACTCCTCGGAGCTGAAGGGAGGATCAGTGGTGCTCCCATAACTTCATGAAGCTGAGCGGGTTACTTAGAGATCCCGCCTGAAATATCACTCTGGAGTTATGCACGACAACATCGCAACGGTAAAGCTAAAATACATCATCTCGCTGTGCTGTTGAACTTGTAATGCATTTAAACACCCCCTCTTACACCAGCACAAGGTAAATGTTTGTACAAAGACAGAATATGCATCTGTTCTTCCGGTCCCGCAGTTAGTCAGTAATGGGTGCAGCCTTTCGAACCTCAGTTTGCATGTCAATACTTGTGTCCACTCATTGGACCTGTCGAAGAGATTTAAAAAACAAGGCCTCAGAAAGGGTGGAACTCAAACCATTCTTTCAGTCTCTGAAGTTAATGTGGTAAAGTTACCATAGGAAAATGGTACAAAAGTCACATGGTTGGAAACTAACAAGTTCAATGTAGAGGTAAAGCGGCCAACATCCAGTTAGTCTAAAAAACTGAAATATGACTTAAATTAAATATAAGATGTCCACAGATTTAACATAACTCTATTAGTGTTGTTGAAAGCAATACTATTAAGTAGAACCTAATATTCTTTATTTAAATGTTATATTATTGCTATCAAATAATACAATAATGTGGAATCTGCTGACAAGAGGAAGTGTTTTGCTCAAAATACCAAACGATCCCCCATTGTAGCATGCCTCATCTCCCTCTATTTCAGCCCTCTTCCAAAAGTGCTGATTCTGTGACTATAGCTTTAAATTTGAGCTGACCTGAAGCTGGCCACGCCCCTTTGGAGCGTCTAGCATGAAAAGTTTCAACGGAGAAACTCAGCTAAACGCTGCCGTGATTAAACGCCATATTATGTTCAAACCACATCCAGCATTATTTCTGAAACACTTCTCAGAGTTTGCCACTAGAACAGAGACATTATATGTATTATACAAACAACAGCTCTAAGTCACTCCTGCAGACATCCTGCTGAATACACAGACACACAGCTGCGGAGGGGATTCAGCTCACGACTGTATATGGGGGACGATAGGTTGGGGCGTGTCACGTGGGCCGGATGTTGCCAAGAGTTCCATGTAAAGCCAGCCCACAATTAGCTTATAACGTCATATCGGCAGCAATTCTGGATCAGCTCGTTTGTACCCCCGTTTTTAGAGATGTGGGTAAGGTGGAAAAGAGAGGGTTGTTTTCTCTGACACTTTGAGTCTCCTTACACACCGGGGACACATATTTATGAATAAAAGACATCAAAAAGTAAATTTTGCATAATAGGGGAACTTTAAAGTCAACGGTTCAGTTTTTTCAGTGCAATGCCATTGACGTAAGGAAACGTATCGAGGAGATGGTTTATCGTCCTTCAGCTAGATCAACCAATAAGAAACAAGGATGCTTAAGCTATAAAAAGTTTCGGGGTGTCGGGGACCTTAATTAATTAAAATATATCATGCAGATTTATATTCCATAGAGTGCAGGGCGAGGAGAACATTTTTTTAGTATAATAAATGTGGATGGCAAAATGTAACCCAGGATTAAAGCATAATATCGCTCATTCTTCATAATAAATGGACTCTGTTCAAATAGCTAAACTGTGCACAATTTCATAATTGCTTCCTCCAGCATATGCATTGTTCACATACTATAACATGACTGGAATATAATAAGTTCTCAGGAGCCAATTCTTCTAAAAGTGCAATTACCATTTCAGACTCGCACAATATATATCCAGAGTTCCTCCCTGTTATAAATGAACCCGAATGCATTATGCAACACTGTGAAATGGACGTAAAAACTCATCTTATCTTAGAAATCATGCTTCCTAGAAGGACCAATTATACTTATCAAGGTGGAAATTAATTGGATTTGTACTGAAGGGAAGGCCTGTTGCCTGGGTGGATAACACAACAAATAAGGTATAAAAAGATGCAACGGAATGTAAATATTACAGTTACTTAAGTTCTGTACTTTCATTGAGTATTTCAATGTGTTCTTACTTTATTATTCTGTCCACTATATTGCAGAGTAAAACATGTTTTAATCCACATCATTTACCTGATTTATTAAGATTATCCATTTAAAACTCACACTGTGAATCATTGGTACATATTACACTGCCCTGATAGCTCCAACTCGACCACAAACTACAAGGAAAATATAAAACTCACAAATCCTCACAGATATAATAGTATAATTTCCTATAGGGAATATGGAGGGAAAATGTTTTTATACAAGTCTTAAGATATATATGTTTTATATTTTAAGTTGTGTAATGATTGAAAAGTTCCAATAATAAGTCCAATGATACGTTTTTCAACAGTGGATTGTCCCCACAGATTTATTCCAGTTTTTAAGGACAAATTCCCGTCATAAATAGGTCAACTGAAAATGAAAAAGGGAAGTTGTTTCCATAGTACCACCATGTGAGTTTTAATTATTGCACTTGTCTGGAGTTAATTGCTTTGGAGCATGTTATGCACCAAAGTGTTAAAAGATGCAGCCTTCATCACAGTTCTCTTTTAGAATGAGTAAAAGCAAAGAATGGGGCAGAGTATCACTAAGAAAGGTTGATTCTGTTATTAAACGTGAACACAGGACTCGGAGGACTGGCTCACAAGCTGTAAAAGCCACAGACAAAAAAGCCTTGATGTACTGAACCAATTAAAGTACACCCTTAAGACCTGGAACATTCTCCTCCCGTTTTGGCACATTGCGCTCAACAACACACACCTGGAAAACACTTTGCTGGAAGCAACAGTTCTCAAAGCTTTTACACCATCAATAAAACATAATCATTTCATAGTTTTACTGGCAGCACTACCATTGAGGATTTTAATTGAGGAAACCGTTAACTTTACAAAAGATGTTTTATTATCCTGTCACACAGGAAAGAAGCATTTGCTCCTCATTTATGATTTAAGTCTTCGGCACAAAGACTTTTGCGTATATTTTTTAAAAAATGTAAAAATCATTTAACTCAAAAGACAAACCTATAAACATTAAAACAAGATAAACTGATAATGCTGAAGTGGGATCTCTGTCACGGTTGGGGGAAAAGGACCCAAGTGCAGAACCAATAGAGGAGGCAGGGGTACAGACGTATAACAAAGGGCGAGGTTTTATGTATAACAGAAGCTGATGACAAAATGCAGAAAAAGTACAAAAAGGGAAAGGTATCAAAATGAAAACGCAGACCAACCAGTGGAAAAGGGAGGGTTGACAAGGGAGATCCAAATCACTACAGGGAACAGGTAAATGACAACAACGCGACAAAAAGCACAAAGGAAAGACCAGACTAAATACAGAGGAGGGTAACCACAAGACAAAAACAGCTGGGAAGGGGGAGGAGACACACAGGGGCAACAGGTGCACAATCAGACAGAAACTAAAGACAGGAAGTGACAAAACAACATACATTTCAAAATAAAACAGTAAACTATAAAAGCAGAAACGGAAACCCTAACACTCTAAATTTTTTCCGTGGCTGTATATATGCAAAAAATAATGTTTACTGAAAAGCTGCATTCACATGATCTTTATAAAAATAACACATGAAACATAGGTGGCCTTCCATGTGTTGGCATTATTGTAAATTTCCCCCCTGTGGGACTAATAAAGGTATTCTGGTTCTGATGTTGACCTCTATTACCGTGTTACATCGAAGTCTAGTCATTATTTATAAAAACTAAAAAACTAAAGATTCTAATTGACAGCAGGGCCAGAGTCGGCAACATTCTTCCAAACTGTTGAGACGCGGTGAGACAAACCTGGCTTCCGTCTAGAGCAGCGGTGTCCAAACTTTTTTCACCGAGGGCCACATACATACAAACATACAAAGGGCTGGGCCACTCAGTAGAGGAGAGGGATATTGCCTCATAAGTTCAGTACAAAGTCAATCAAATGAGGGTCAATTATTCTGAATACTTGAATATGTTCTAAGAAAAAAAAACAGCCTACATCACAGCTCTCCATAGGGTTTCATTTATCTGGTTAGCAGCTCATCCCTTAATACCTCAGATTGCGGACAATTAGGGGAAATATTAAGGGTCTTTTTCAAGCTTGTTACGCTAATAAGTTATCGGGCTTTTTTCTTATGAACTTTGATTTGTTAGAAAATGATTTCAACAATAAAGTCTGAATTTATTTGAAAAATGGGTATAATATATTTTAACATATGTATTTAAGAAGTAAAATACAAGACAAGCACAAGTTTCATTTGTGGGTCATATTCAATTATACTTGTTGAAATAGTTGAGGGCCAATTCAAAATGGTCCGCGGGCCCATGGCCTCCGGGCCGTAGTTTGGACACCCTTGGTCTAGAGTCTATGTTAAAGCTTGCTTGACCAGTTACAGTATATAGTAGAAAGAGAGCCACATCAAAACCATTCTGAGCTTTTAAATGTTAAAGTTTGTGTTGGGTCGTATTTGTGCTTAAGATGTGTTATGTAAGATGTAATAACCAGTTAAATGTTAGTCGTTAGGCATCACAGATCCTCTTCCCTGCTTGTGGTTCTTGCTCTGAGCAGGTGGTTGGCATGGTGAATATGTGCCAATTACGTCAGCCATCTTTATTTTTGCTGTGCCAATAACCAGGGAGCTGAGCTTCTCCATCCTCTCATGGTGGGCTGAGGACAGCCTGCTTTTCAATGTTTTTAACCAGAATCATGTGGATGTTTTAGTCTCCCAGCCTTTTAATAAACTCAATTCCGTTTGCTGGAAATAATCAATAACCGTATGAACCATTATAATGGAAAAGGAAAACATAGAACTGATGATAGAGTACCTTCCAATTAAATCTAGTTTATAAGAAAAAGTCATGAAAATAAATGTGTATTTACATAGAAACACTTTAGAGTTCATAAGATGCAAGTCTGCTGAGTTGATTCTAACAGATATTGTAAATACAAAAAATAAAATAATACATTAAAAAGCAGAGTTGGGTGTAGCGCGTACAAAAGTAACGGAGTTACAGTAATGTATTACTTTTTGCTGTAACGCAGTAATATAACGCATTACTTCTGAAATGTGGGTAATATAATACCCGTTACAATTCTCAGTAACAGTTGCAACACATTTTAACCCGAAATTATGTGGTGTTTAGTTTCTAAGAAATCACAAACATCGCGAGACATTCCGACACCAGAGAAATGATTGTGAGGGTAGAATAGTAACTCAGTAAGCCTGTTTACTATTGGTTAAGAGGGCTGCAGAAACAGATTCACGATTGAGAGCTGCAGGCTCACAATGCAGAGCTGCAGGCTCACGATGCAGAGCTGCAGGCTCACAATGCAGAGCTGCAGGCTCACGATGCAGAGCTGCAGGCTCACAATGCAGAGCTGCAGGCTCACGATGCAGAGCTGCAGGCTCTGAGAAAGGTAAGAGGAAAACACAGGAGTTCATGCAGGCCAAAGCACCAGAAGGTCACTTTCTCTGGGTCTGCTGCTTGAACCCTCAGAAGTTCAGAGACTCGTGGCAGAGTGTTGAAGATCTGCAGCCTCTGTCCTCTGTGGAATCGCCGGCTTTTAAAAAGCTTGTCAGCCAAATCCCCGTTAACACACCAATGACCAGGTGAGCTAACGTTGCCATAGAGACTCGTTCATATACAGCAGGTCACAGGGCTGTGCAGAGGCTCCACAAACATGTGATTAATAACACACAGAGACGTCATGTTACCGGTATCACATATTATTCAGCACACTTAAACAGAGCATGAGTTTAATCTCTAGCTCTTTTCCTAATTTTCAGCATGTACTGCCAGATAGATAGATAGCTTTAATTAATGAGCTGCAATAAACTACATTTGAGCATTTAAAGCCATTATTTTGCAGTTATTTTGGTGAAAGTAACTCAAAAGTAGTGTAACACATTACAGTTCAGAGACAGTAATAATGTAATGTAACTTATTACTTTAAAAAGACGGTAATAAGTAATATGTACTGTATTACATTTTGGAAGTAACTTGCCCATCACTGTTCAAAAGTTAGGGGTTTGCATATCCAGCAAATAGTCAAAGACAGCTTAATATCGCTCAAGAAGCATGCATAAGAAACAAATGTTAATATTAGAGATAGAAAACTAGCAATTACCCACTATACATAATAATGTTTATTGTATAACAGTTTAGCAATTTAGTAGCCAGGTAAAGATATAGAAGGTGGTAGAATTAAATAACACAACTATTTAGAATATATATATATATATATATTGCACATAAGTAGTGTTGCACAAGAGGAATGTTTTATTCTTTGTTGTTAATGTATGTGTGTGTGTGGGGATCTAACAGGAGCCTTGGGGGTTGTACAGCCCGACAGGAAGGAAGGACCTGCGGTATCTCTCAGGTGCAGCAGCCTGTCACTGAAGGTGAGACGCTGCCCCCTACATTTAAGGAGCAGGTGGTCATTTCACATTTCAGCCTTAGTGAACATCTTTTAAGCCTTTATAAGGTTTAGTGGACAGGTACTCTGTTTCTATACAGGCGCCAAGCTTTTATAAGCTGCATATGAAATGTTCTGTTTTGTTTCATATGGTCTGGCAGCAGCTGTACTTCGCTGAGGTTTCTTTAACCATGCAATTTAACACAACATTAGGTTCAAAGACTTCAAACAGGCTTTGCTAAAATTGTTGAAACATAATTGATGTCTGGATAATTTTAACTAGCAACATAACATTTTTTGTATCAACCTTGGAAGTTTGACATCCTGCTGGAGAAGGACAAGGTGGGTAAAGATGGTTTGATAAAAAATAATTGTGAATCAAGCAAAACACTTGTTTTGATGTGTATACACTAAAAAACTGAAACATTCGCTTACATTAAATTCAATGTCAAGAAATGTCACATATCTGTGCTAGGTTACTTGAAAGCAATAATATTAAGTTGAACCTATGTAAATTTAATAGTATTGCTTTCAGCTATCCTAATACAGAAATCTGATGACTTAATACATTTAATTAAAGTCAACATTTCAGTTTCTTCAGTGTATTATTTATTATTTGGGTCAAATAGCACATTAATTAGATTTGAGCAAAATCCGAAACGTACACAGTTATTTGTCTGATTAAATTGAAATGAAATTACCCAGATGTCTCTTGAGCTGCTGAATCTCTAACCATGTTGTCTGCTGTGCAGAAGTCGGTGTGTTCGTTTCTTAATCAGGACCCCTTTCATACGTTCGATAGGATAGTTTGTTTTCACTTCATCTCTTGACATTTTTGGGGGAAATTATGTATAATCATTTTGTGAAATGTTGAATATTCAAACTATTTTAGCTCGATTTCACCATGTGAGAAGCGCAGAGCGACAATGTCTCTTGGGTAGATCTGCCAACAGCTCATAGACAAATCAAAATGTCAAGATTCAGCAGAAACCACTTTATTGTACAGAATAAGGTCACATGTCCATAAGGTTTTCCCTAACAACACGTAGACTGCTAAACCCCTATTAGAGAAAACTATGGAGATATGAAGAGGAAACGTTGCTTCTTCTAACGAGTAAGACCAGGCGAACATAGCTTAGCCTTAAGGCTATTGGCTCATGACACTAGGTGAGCATAAGCTAAACTTTAAGCAACGATATTTCTACATCAATAAAGTGCTTTGTCGTTCCACTGTCTTTTTGATAGCTGAATTTTCCTGGTGTTTCTGTTTCAGTGTAAGGGTTAACCTTTCCTGGCTGTATCAGGCTTTCACAGAGAGGACAAATCTGATTTGCAGGACAGACAATTGGAATGCTCTCCCTCTCAAATGAACTGTGATTGGCCAAAGTATCTCGTGCAGGGCTAGATTTTCTCAAGATAAAGAAAATAGAGTTATGTGGAGAAGCTACGTTTTTATTTTGCTTACCTACCTTACCTTCAAAGATACCTTTCTGAAAGGAATTCAGAGACAGGAAAGGAAAAAAAACAAACATCTATCTTATGACTATTGTATCGATATGTCTACCTGGTTTCCCCAAAGAACAGAAAGTTCCAAAGCCTGAATGAAACCTGCAGCTGCAGACCCCTCACTGCTAATCTGTCGGGCCCCTATAGAGGCTCCAAAGCTCTTTCCCGGCTCCACTGGTTCCCTGCCTCTGATAAGGATCTTCTCTCCCGAGGGGTGAAAGCCAATGGCTGTCCAATCAGACGCCACACTGCTTTCCATGGTCAAACTGATTTCTTTTTAGCTGCCGGGATTTGGTCGTGTCCTGAGAGCAGAGTGTCGAGCGCTTAGCCTCAAATCCAATTGTTCTGGAAGAAGAGCAGAGGTCGTCTTTTTCTGCTGCTGGGCAAAGTAAATACAAATTGTTGAATTTGAATTGGCATTTTCTCTGTGGGGTATAGTAACAGGCAGATACTAAGACACAGCAACAAAGCATGAGTTTAGTCTTTTGAGAGGGAGAGATGAAATGAAAAGTACGTTTGTGGATAAATGAGAGCAGAGCGGTTGTTTTCTCCTCCTCCCCAGTGGCTGCTGTCTTTGTTTCCTGTTAAACAATCAGCAGAAAACAAAAGACCGACAGCGAGAGAAGTGCCAAATGACTATTATTTTAAAAAGTGCAGAAGAATTGCAGCCTGTGTCGGAGGCAGAGCGGATGTATGCTATGTTTGTGTTCATCTATGCACATTGGGAGGTGTGAGAAAGTGATATTAATTGTTGAATCTGGGACGGAAGGATTGGTGTTGCAGAGATCATTGCTGAGACAGTCCAGTCAGCCATGAAACTTCCCAGAACACTCATGCAGCCTTCAGCACAGTTAACAAGGAATCAGAGCATGGAACAGAAAGTGTGGAACACACAACGGAAAAATACAGTTTGACTTCAAATTTGTTTAATTTCTATGACTTTTCAATAAACAGCATGATGTTTTCAGGGTGAAGGTCAACTACCTGCTTTTTGAACACTGAAACACTGAAACATTGAAACACTGAAACATTGGCTTTATTAAATGTATTATATCAACACATTTTTGAACCAAATATTTTTTTATTTAATCTTAACATTATAGCTTTTAACTAACCTAATACAGTTATGTTAAACATGTTGACATTTTATTCCAGTCAACATCTGAGTTTTTTCAGTGTATGAATTGTACATGTCATGTCTAAGGTCATTGCTGCCTGTCTGTTTGTTTATTTAAAAAGTAATTCCTCTGAATAGAAATCAATATAAATAGATAACTGTTTCATAATCACAAGATCTGCTGTGTCTAATAATCATGACAATGTTAAAGCCACAAACACTGTAAGAGGCATAGCAAAACATGATGAAATTGTCCTCAAATTATAATTATGGTCATGTTCTGTCTTCTGTATGATTTTCAAGTCTATCTACAATTTTGCGTCGTTTTGCTGATGTGTTTTGAGAACGTCTCTTTTGAGAATTAGACGGCGTGTCTAAATGAGATTAGCTGTATAAGTAAAGATTAAATAAATACAAATAAGAGCTGCAGATGTGTGTTTATCAGAGACAGCCGGGAGTATCAGGTAGTGAAGCCTGTAAAACTGTTTATTTGACCAGAAATAAAAACAATGACATGACACAGCCACAATGTGCTGTGTCATGTCATGTTTGAAGTGTGAAATGCTTCTCTCTTGCTCTCTCCTCCCAGCCTTGTCTCTACAGCTGAGTAAATGGCCTTATAGCTTTGCCAGATGTAATCTACCAAGTGATTTCATTGGTGAAGGGACATATTTATCCAGATGCTTTACTGAGCTCCTCTCCTAGCATGCAGGGGCTGAGTGTTCGATATGGAAACATTCATTCCTAATCAAGGAGACAGTTGTGTAGAAGAGACAAGTGAGGGACATGGTTGTTGCCGACCCCCTCCCACCCTGGACACAAAGTGGAACCCCTTCAGGACCTAAACCTCGCCATAAGAACAGTTTCTTCCCCTCTGCTACCAGCCTGACCAACAAGGACCGGGACCCCCCTGAAAATAACCCACCCCATAAACATGATGCAATACATTAATGCAGATCATGTTTATGTTCAAATCTACACAGCCCTTCACTTTAAATAAAATAAACTGCAGTTTGATATATATTAATTGTACTAAGACTTTTGGTCTCTTTTGTGTATTTCTATTTGTTGTAAATACTTGTCTTTATTATTTTGAATGTTAAACCTGTTTTTTGATTTTGTTTTTAATAACGTTCTGTTTTTGATCTTCTCTTCCAACTTATTTCCTTATGTTGTGTTTATGTTTGCACCATCAGACACCAAAGCAAATTCCTTGTCTGTGTACTTGGCAATTATCTGGATTCTGGTTAGCTTCGGTTAATACAGGGGGGGGGGGGGGACTGTTAGCAGACAGTATATCCACTCCAGTGATCGGACTCAGATTCATCACTCTGACTGAATGAGACACGGCGGCTCGGAGAACAACACAGCAAATTTATAGGCAAGAGAAAATGAGCCACTGACCAATGCATCAGGCGTGAGGTTGACGGGGGGGTGCTGTAAATAACTGGCATCTGCTGAGAATGTGCCTGATGCCAATAAATATCGGAATAAATACAACACAGACTCATAAAAGCGCTGTACAGATTTATGCCATAGTGAGAATATTAAGCAGTGTCACTTATTTCATTTAGCTTTCTGTGAAGTGACAGGCTTCAGAACTCATCGCACACTGACAGGCAGACCTGCAGGCAATATAACAGGATGGAGATGGGGCGGGGGGGGGGGGGGGGGGGGGGGGGGGGGGGCATCTTTATGGCAACACTTTACTCCTCCATGTGCTCTACTTTATCTACTTTGTTTTTGTGCATGTGTGTGTGTTTTTTCTTCGTCTCTCTTCTTCTGTTGGTTGTTTGTTTTGAGTGCTTTCCCTCGGGTATCGCCTGAGTAAGCGCCTACGTGAGCGTGACATGCACTTAAGGGACCATTGAACACCCGTGTGGATATGAAAACCAGCCGCTATCACACACAACCACACACACGCACACACATACACACACCAAACATGGGTTTCTAGAAGCTGACTGTCATGCGACATTCATCCAGGCTGGTCGCAAATCCAAAATCATTTTGCTTGAGGAGATGATGCAGTTGATCTAATCAGCCACAGATTGACCTCTGACCTTTGTGGATCCACCATGTCCTTTACCTCATATTGCTCCACTGATTCCCTTTTTTTCCTTGTTGTTTATGTGTCCCTCTGTTTTCTTTTTAATGAAATCTAATTCTCTTTCACAGAATTAGAGGAGGACTGATGGCTAAGCTGAGTGCGTGGCATTAGAGGAGCTTAACCCCGGTTGCCCTTTCTTTGTTTTTAATATCATTTTCATGTATTGCTTTCATAGCTGCATGCTTTGGATTAGAACCAAGCTACCTCTGCAAGCTCTGTCATGTAAACAACTGGAGGACATCACTGATGACTTCCAATCTGCCAGTGTGTGTGTGTGTGTGTGTGTGTGTGTGTGTGTGTGTGTGTGTGTGTGTGTGTGTGTGTGTGTGTGTGTGTGTGTGTGTGTGTGTGTGTGTATGGTGGAAGTGGATAGAATTTTTAAATAAGATGTAGACAAATATATAATCCTTTAATAAAAATGTGTAAACAGCTGGTTAACAATACATGCTCCACTTACCTTGAGCTCTATGCATTTTTTGTTTTCTGTAGGAAATGTCCATAGTGTGTCTTATTTCTATAATAAAATCATTGTTCTTGTGAATAGATTTTATTTTGTTCATTTTATTTAAAACATGTCCTTTTGGAATGGTCCAATGTAATCCTACCCCCCTCCCTCATTGCTGGAGGATCCTCCCAGACATTCATGATATAAACACTGATAACACATCTTTGTATCATTTTGGTTGAAAGGCTATTAGGAAAACATTTTATAATAATTGAATGTAATACACATATATAATGATGCTCATTTTTCATAATTTACTTTGTAGGTGTTGACCCTTGACCCCTATGAAGTCAGAAATGTTAGCAATTGGTAATATGAGACCATTTTTAATAAAGGCTTGTTATTATTTACAATCCACTAGAGTGTCTGGATCATGCGACAGTGTGCTCTTGGATGGAGACACATTTTTCCTCTTTCATATCGTTTTTCCCTAAAGAGCGCTCCTGTTCCATTAGTTTCCTCACAGCATAAAGGTAAAGCGAGCTTATTTAAACAGCAACAACAAAGCAATTCAAAACTGTTTTACAAAAAGCATTAAAAGAATAAAGACACAGGACAAGAACATTATAGAATTAAATACAATTGAAAATTCATTGAAAAGCCAAGGGAATATATATTAAAACATGCTTGAGTAGAATACAGTATACAATAAAAGAGGTAACAGTGCAGAGTAATAGATTTTATACAAGGAGCTCCTGAACACTCCCTCCCCATGGTTAGTAACTTGAAGCAAAGGTGTGTTATTGTAGCGTATCAATGTCACCTGTGTTATTAATCAGTCATGATAGGGGGGTAAGCCCACCGACACCTCACACACTTCTGTGATTTATTGGATTCCTGGAGTTTAATGAGCTATCATATTTGACATAACTATAACACATCAATTATAGTTTAGCAATGTTAAGTTCTGTGTAAATGAAGTAATAATAATATTTGGCATGGGACTATTTCATTGTCCAAAATCATTGTTATTCTATCAATCTGTGACAGAGTTCAAACTGTGATGTGAACGTGGCTTGGTTGTTGGTGCCAGACGGGCTGGTCTGAGTATTTAGGAAACTGCTGATCTACTGGGATTCTCACAACCATCTCTAGGGTTTACAGAGAATCGTCCGTAAAAAGGGAAAATATCCAGTGAGCAGTACTTTGGGCAACAAATCTTTGTTGATGCCTGATGTCAGAGAAGAGTGGCCAGACTGGTTAAAGATGACAGAAGGTCATCAGTAACTCACATAACCACTAGTTACAACCATCCTTGAAGCAGAGGGGCTACAGCAGCAGAAGACCAACCCGGGTGCACCTCCTGTCAGCTAGGAACACGAAAACTGAGGCTACAATTTGCATGGGCTCACTAAAACTGGACAACAGAATATTGGAAAATGTTGCCTGGTCTGATGAGTCATTCGGGCGGTAGGTCGTAATTTGGCGTAAAAAACATGAAAACATGGATTCATCCTGACCTGTATAACTGTCCAGGCTGGTGGTGGAGGTGTAATTGTGTGGGGGATATTATCTTAGTACTAATTGAGCATTAATCAACGCCACAGCCTACCTGAGCAATAATGCTGACCATGTCCATCTCTTTATGACCACAGTGTTCCCATCTTCTGATGGCTACTTCCAGCAGGATGACGCACCATGTAAAATCATCTCCAACTGGTTTCTTGAACATGTCAATGAGCAGTGGTGGGCCGTCAGGGCCAGCAAGTCCTTCTCTGCTGGCCCTGACAGTATCAGAATCATGAACATTTCAATTTATTTTACAGTATTTTCATTAACATGTATTCAATTATTTCCAATCATTCTCTTCATGTCAAAGTTTTTCTCTGTGTTGCGCTCTGCTGCGCTGTGTCCAGTAATGGTTGTTAATGTTGAAGCTTTTATCCAATCACATTTCAGTCATGATGTGTTGCCGGTTCAAATAAATCTTCCTCAGGGCTTCCGAATCAACAGTGTTGGCCTTGTAGCTTAAAACAAGTGGCAATGAAACTGTTGCATTGACCTATGAGATTTTGAGTTGGCGACACCAGGCCATCTATGATAATGTCCTTTGATTGGATTGTCAGCGCTAGCAAACACTAGTGTGTGTAGCGATATCTACCAGTAACAATCTGCAGGCACACAGCATCAGTAGCGTCCTAAGCAACCTGCAAAAGGCAAAATATTTAGATTTAAAGCTGTTGTTTTAACCCACAATGGCTGATAGCTGAGGAGAAATTGATTTTGTGAAGCTAGCAAGCCTCTCGCAGCCGTGGAAAGGGTTTGTCCGCCTCTTCCAATTAATTAACTACAGCTGTACCTTGGCTCACGGACTCCGAGGAGCCCTGCAAACTGTATTGCTGGGAATGCTTGATATTCTCAACCGATGGTCTTGCTGTTTGGAGCGATAGAGGTTTTGCAAACTTGAGTTGTATAAGCAAGGCAGCAGCGAGACACCAAAGCACTGCTGGACACTTACAAGCAACCGTGCTATGAAAACTTTGATCTTTAGCTTAACGAACAGGTGTGCAGGGAAACAGAGCTCCTTGATGGTGTTTGCCAGGAATACGACTGGACAGACTGGACTGGGCATTAGCCTCCATGGTGAGAGAACAGGACTTATTATTGGAACTCAAAACTCAGATATTCTGTACAACAGAGTAATGGAACTCTTCTTGAGGAAAGAAAGGAGGATGGATTTTGTGTACAAATAATCAAACATAAGTAAAAGATTGAATGACTTTTATTTACTTTTTTGTTGAATCTATGCCACGAAAGAATTGAGGCAGTTCTGAAGGCAAAAGGGGATCCAACCCAGTACTAGCAAGGTGTACCTAATAAAGTGGCCGGTGAGTGTATATTCCAAATTTTGTAACTCTGAAAAACCCTGGAAACACTTAGAACTCTTGAACACCCCATGAGCCAGTTGGTGGAAGGCAGCAGCTGTCAGCTGCAGAGAGGGATACACAATTCATTATTCAGACTGGTTTGATTTTCTTTTTATAGTAATCTAAAGTCAGAGGACTGTCAGGATTTTTAAGCATTCAAATTGCTCACAACGTCCACAGTCATAAATGTTGGGCTGTGGCTGTACATATGGAACCTATATTCCTACAGTCCTATTAGGTATTTCATTCTACAATGTAATCTGCAAGAAATATAACCAACATACTTGTTGGTTATATATAATATAAACCAGGCAACAGCACAATGTGGATTAGGAAGCAGAGAGCGGCAGCCTGCTAAACCGGAGACGATGGCCAAAGCAAACAAAGCCGACACAACAGATAAAGCAGCATGAGCATCTCTGAGCCCTCCGACTCCACTGTATCAAAGGCCATCTGCTGGTGGGCTCTTCCAGGAAACTCCCATAACAGACTGGGAAAACATTATGGGGAGGAATGGAACACTGTCTCATATTTTAACACTCCGAAAAAGTGGTATTTTGTTACTACTTTCAAACTAAAAGTCACAGTGCATATTTCATTTTCAGACAGAAAGACCTAAAGCTGCTTTAGATGATGAATAATGTTTCCTTACTCACTGAGGGGAAGGTGCAGACACTTGAGAGGCAAAGGGCAGAGCAACCATTAAAGAGTGGCTTTGTGACACAGCTGTCCTCTCATTGGTTGCCAGGCCAAGGGTAGTGTTTGCTAGTTGCTCTCCCTATAGCTGACCAACAGCAACAGAGGTTGGAGGAGCCAAATGTGTTTATGCTGGGTAAAGGATATGATGTTATCAGTCATTTCCATGTTACTGCTAACACTCAAAAAGTGATCTGTTTCATTTTGAAAAGTCAGCTTTTTGAAAACCAACTGCTTACTGCTAGCTGGTTGTTTGTGTTTTCTTGTCTAAGACAAGAAGCTCCTGAAATGTTATTGCAAAATGTTAAAAAGCTGTTTGTGATGCCAGATGTGAAATGCCAGGTCTGATTCAACAACGACCGTTATAACAGACTGGTTTCTGACCGGTGTAGTGTTTGCACTGAGAGCATATTTAATATTTTCTGCCACAGAGGCTTGAAACCAATACTAAGGAAGCATGTCTTGTTAAATGGAGGAGGTTCTCTGTGTTTATCTTTATTGCATGTGGCCGAATCAGGGCTCAGGCAACAAACACAGCATCCAGAAGAGGCAGCAAAGAAAGAGTGGTTGGAGTATTGCTGTTAACGGTACATCTTTAAACAACTTCACAAAAAGAGAGTTTGTGGTTTTGATCACCAGCCCAGTGTGTCTTTATACCTGTGTGTGTGTGTGTGTGTGTGTGTGTGTGTGTGTGTGTGTGTGTGTGTGTGTGTGTGTGTGTGTGTGTGTGTGTGTGTGTGTGTGTGTGTGTGTGTGTGTGTGTGTGTGTGTCTGTGTGTGTGATTGTGATTGTGAACATACCAATATGTTCTTGCATGTGTTATCCCTCATCTTTACCTATGAAATGGATTTTTTTTTGTGTTTACAATTCCAGTAGCTGTCTTGTATCCCATGACAGAGAGGGGACGAGGTTCTTGATGACACCTTACCTCTGTCCACCCCCACCCCCCTCACTTCCATCCAACCCGATCCACACCATACCATGCTACTTTATGACACTGTCGTTAGTTGATTTGCATATTTCTGTAGACACACAGGTCCTGGGATCGTGGAAATATGTGCATCTGTGAGTTGTGAAGCGTGAAAGATATAAAATACCTTTCACTTTTTATGGAGCACTCTCATAAATTGTGCACACAGTGCATTTTGTGAGTGGCGAGGTAGAGGAACCTTTATAATCCCGCTCGAAATTAATTGAGCGTCACTTTAAGAATCGGAGACTCTGCTTGTTGATAAAGTGCAAAGATTGATGGCAGCTAGGGTACTTTAATAGATGTATGCTTCATAAAATATTAGATTATATAAGGAGACAAGCTTCAGCTCATACGCTCGTGTGTGTGTGTGTGTGTGTGTGTGTGTGTGTGTGTGTGTGTGTGTGTGTGTGTGTGTGTGTGTGTGTGTGTGTGTGTGTGTGTGTGTATGTGTGTGTGTGTACAGACTGTGTTTATGTACCTGAGTAGTGCTGCATTTTGTATAAGCATGTGTCTCAACGTGTAGGCTTTTTTAATGATGATGATGATGATGATGATGATGATGATGATGATGATGATGATGATGATGATGATGATGATGATGTTGATGATGATGAGGATTATGATTGACCACCTTTATCGTTTTATAAGTCACAGTTATAATAAAATACCAAACATTCAAATCAAACCAAAAAAAACAAAACATATCTGATACTAATGTGTAATTTGTGATATTTGATTATAAAAATAAAATGATTTATTGATTAGTTGCTTGGTTTGTTGGTTGGTTGGCTGGCGGATTGGTTGGTTGCTTGGTTGGTTGATGTAGTGATTTATGTATTGATTGATTGATTGATTGATTCAATATACTGTAAAACCATCATTTAAGCAGCTCTAATCTTCAAAAGACAATCAAACCCTCAAATTGTGTCTTATCCTGTTCTGCCTGCTTAAAGGCACACACACACACACACACACACACACACACACACACACACACACACGCACACACAAACTCATTAACGCGATGTCTCTCCTACCATTTCCAGTTGTCAGATGGCAGTGGGGTGTTTGTGGTTTGGCAGCCTGGCCTGCAGACACAGGGAGAGTCAGAAAGGATCACACCCTAACACTGAAGCCCCCACCCCCCATCCACCCCTCTCCCCTGGCGAGCTGGATGTTTCCTTGGACAGGTTTAATGATGTCTTTGAGCACTTCACATTACTTTCATGTCTGACTGATCTTCAGGGTTTGTTACTTTTAAGTCTGAATACATAGTATACATAGTAAACAGATGAAGTCAACAAGACTAATAATCTGGGTGAAAAAGTCATTTTGTTTTTTCTACAGACTCAGGCTCAGGTTGATGAAATAAATGTCCTATTATGGAACGGAGCCTACAGAGATATAAATCCTTTTTCTTTGCTTCATCCACTCAGTTTGATCATTGTTTCATTAGCATGATTGAGAGTTTGAGAGGAAGCTGTTTTTTTTTTGTTTGGGAAAAAAGAGAATAGTTTATAGTTATTTCAAAATGAAACATACTTGTATCACTTGTAGTCATTCAGCCAAGCTGCCCTTTCATGGTATGCCTATACACAGACCTACTCAACTCACTTTGAGCTGCAAAACCAAGCAGACTTGGAAGCATCCATCTGAGGCATAATGCATGTTTTCAGGTGTATATCAGTATGTAGTGTCTCTACTTTAAAGAGTCCTCTCCTGCTGATGTTCAGGTGTATATCAGTATGTAGTGTCTCTACTTTAAAGAGTCCTCTCCTGCTGATGTTCAGGTGTATATCAGTATGTAGTGTCTCTACTTTAAAGAGTCCTCTCCTGCTGATGTTCAGGTGTATATCAGTATGTAGTGTCTCTACTTTAAAGAGTCCTCTCCTGCTGATGTTCAGGTGTATATCAGTATGTAGTGTCTCTACTTTAAAGAGTCCTCTCCTGATGATGTTCAGGTGTATATCAGTATGTAGTGTCTGTAGTTTAAAGAGTCCTCTCCTGCTGATGTTCAGGTGTATGTCAGTATGTAGTGTCTGTACTTTAAAGAGTCCTCTCCTGCTGATGTTCAGGTGTATATCATTATGTAGGGTCTCTACTTTAAAGAGTCCTCTCCTGCTGATGTTCAGGTGTATATCAGTATGTAGTGTCTCTACTTTAAAAAGTCCTCTCCTGCTGATGTTCAGGTGTATATCAGTATGTAGTGTCTCTACTTTAAAGAGTCCTCTCCTGCTGATGTTCAGGTGTATATCAGTATGTAGTGTCTCTACTTTAAAGAGTCCTCTCCTGCTGATGTTCAGGTGTATATCAGTATGTAGTGTCTCTACTTTAAAGAGTCCTCTCCTGCTGATGTTCAGGTGTGTATCAGTATTTAGTGTCTCTACTTTAAAGAGTCCTCTCCTGCTGATGTTCAGGTGTATATCAGTATGTAGCGTGTCTATTTTAAAAAGTCCTCTCCTGCTGATGTTCAGGTGTATATCAGTATGTAGTGTCTCTACTTTAAAGAGTCCTCTCCTGCTGATGTTCAGGTGTATATCAGTATGTAGTGTCTCTACTTTAAAGAGTCCTCTCCTGCTGATGTTCAGGTGTGTATCAGTATTTAGTGTCTCTAATTTAAAGAGTCCTCTCCTGCTGATGTTCAGGTGTATATCAGTATGTAGCGTGTCTATTTTAAAGAGTCCTCTCCTGCTGATGTTCAGGTGTATATCAGTATGTAGTGTCTCTACTTTAAAGAGTCCTCTCCTGCTGATGTTCAGGTGTATATCAGTATGTAGTGTCTCTACTTTAAAGAGTCCTCTCCTGCTGATGTTCAGGTGTATATCAGTGTGTAGTGTCTCTACTTTAAAGAGTCCTCTCCCCGATGTTCAGGTGTATATCAGTATGTAATGTCTCTACTTTAAAGAGTCCTCTCCTGCTGATGTTCAGGTGTATATCAGTATGTAGTGTCTCTACTTTAAAGAGTCCTCTCCTGCTGATGTTCAGGTGTATATCAGTATGTAGTGTCTCTACTTTAAAGAGTCCTCTCCTGCTGATGTTCAGGTGTATATCAGTATGTAGTGTCTCTACTTTAAAGAGTCCTCTCCTGCTGATGTTCAGGTGTATATCAGTATGTAGTGTCTCTACTTTAAAGAGTCCTCTCCTGCTGATGTTCAGGTGTATATCAGTGTGTAGTGTCTCTACTTTAAAGAGTCCTCTCCCCGATGTTCAGGTGTATATCAGTATGTAATGTCTCTACTTTAAAGAGTCCTCTCCTGCTGATGTTCAGGTGTATATCAGTATGTAGTGTCTCTACTTTAAAGAGTCCTCTCCTGCTGATGTTCAGGTGTATATCAGTATGTAGTGTCTCTACTTTAAAGAGTCCTCTCCTGCTGATGTTCAGGTGTATATCAGTATGTAGTGTCTCTCCTGGGACATGTCTCCATGCTTTAATGTTCAAAAAGCTCTTTATTGTTCTCATACTGCCTGTGCTGCAGCTCCTCTTTTCACCCTCTGTCTGAAACCAGAGTACAGTCTGCTCTGATTGTTGAGCTGGATGGCTCTGTTGTGATTGGTCAACAGCTTAAAATGTCCAGCCCCTTAGCTTATGCGTGGAAAGTGTTGGAGCCCTAGCCAATAGGAGCGCTAGTGTCACATATTGATGTCACTACTGCTGTTCTGGAAGAAAACAAAGGAGTCCAATGTATGTCCAATGTGTTTCAGGCAGGCGGAAACATAGGGATTTTAGCCTTTGCAAACCATCAACTTTTGATTTCTAATTATGTTCAATGCCTTGTTTTTTTAAGCTGCTGCAACAATAAAATCTCCCAACTTGGGATCAATACATCATCTTATCTTATTTTTATTAACATCTATACACCATTTACGTGCAGTAAAATATACAGAAGCATTAAAGGAGAGGGAAAGAGTGCCCTAGCTAGCTAGCAGCAGAGGCACCAAACATGATGGTGTCAGTGTTCAGCCTCTCCACATGTTGGCCACACTCAACTCTGTTTTGTCTTTTAGTCAACATTCATTCTGCCAATTACATGTTATCTTCCACATACAGCAAATGGGTTTATAAAACTGCCATTTTTATAATCTACCCACATACTACTTCCAGTAACACAATGCTTCTAACAATGACAGTGTGCTAAGGTGTGATACTTCAAATAGGATTTACAGTCTCGGGGGGGGCTGGTGTGCAGCTGTTACACACCATGCACAGAGCGCAGGTGAGAACAAGAGCAACAGAGAGAAGACTGACTCCATTGTAGTAGGCACCTTGTTATTGATATGTGTTTCCTTTATTGCCTTATAGCAACTGTGACAGCCTGGACTGAGGAAACGCGGGGGGGGGCTGAAGAGAAATGATGAATACAATGAAGAAATATACGGAGGACAAATATATACATATATGGAGCTTCCGCGAAAATAGAAAAACATAATCATCTAGCAAGCATATATGATTTTTTACGATATTTCTATTATTATATTATGGCCAATAGTAATAGTAATCATAGTAGTGATCATACAGCCATAGCGAAGATTAATCATAACATCAACATATTATATTCTTAGATTGTTCATCATCGCATCACCAGAAACCAAATCAAATCCCATGTATGTGTAAATTTACCTGTCAATAAAAAAATTCTGATTCTGATATAAATGTCTATGCTTAAAACTGAAACCAAGCAAAGATCCCCAGATTTGAAGGGTTTAAGGAATAATCCTGTTTTTCCTGAGCGTCATATCCAGTTACATGCAGTTTTTTGAGTTAGGGGGTGTTTGAGTTTCTAAAGCTGAGTTGCTTTTACTTATGTGGACGAGCACTATCTGCCATCTTTCCAGTTCCTGCCGATCCTTCAGGAGATAAGGTGTGCCTTTTATGAAATGCCAACATTTATTTTATCATATAGAATCATCAGTTGGCTATCGGCCATCTTTAACAGCAGGACAGAGAGGGGGATGGGGGGGCGGGGAGGGGGGACAGAAGCAGCGTGTGGCTGGTATGACATGATGGAATGTGATGCCTCTATCCACAGGTAAAGCAAGGTTGGGGGTGCAGGAGGGATCACACAGCCGGGAGATGTCAGAGCACTTGGTAGCTCCCCTGACAGGCAGACTGTACCTATCAAACACACACACACACACACACACACACACACACACACACACACACACACACACACACACACACACACACACACACACACACACACACACACACACACACACACACTTTCAGAGGTGGTGTGTGTGAGGGAGGGGCAGTGGGATGATCTGAAAAGGTCTTGGCAGCTCAGGCCTGGTGTGTGTAGGCGAGTGTCTTCAAAGGTATACGTCAGTGTGTGTGTACATCTGTAGCTGAAGTACACATCTGTGTGACCCCGTGCAGGCTGTGTGTGATGTGAAGTGACACCTCCTTCTGACCAATGGATCTCTGGTCAAGGCCAGTCACACAGGTTGTGAAATATTAAAGGTTTATTTTTGTGCTACAAATGACTCGGCCTCATGTGAAGCATCTGTGATCCTCCACGTGACGTCTCACAGCGCTCCAACAGTCCCAGCTTTTACAGCCATACAGTGAGACCAGGGTCAGTCCCACATGTCGTCTATCATGATCTGTAGTCAACAGCAGCTTTAACCATCTTCTGTCCTACATCACCACAGGAGCTATAAAAAATGAGGGTGTGTTTCACTGATTTGATTCATATTCACACCACTGCGTTTGAAATGCACATATCTTCGGTATAACGGGGTTATTTGAAAGGTTAAAAACAAAACTTTTCTCTTTATTCTGTGACGAATGAGACTTGAGCTCAACAAGTACAGATATGGTATCGTGGCTCCCAGTGTTTTTGACTTAAAAAACCAACAAAAGGTCTAAAGCAATTAGAAATAGGACTGCCCTCATGTACACTGAAAATACTGAGATATTGACTTTAATTAAATGTATTATGTCAACAGATTTCACATCACCGTATAATATTTGTTTTGATATAATACATTTAATTAAACTCAATGTTTCAGTTTTGTCAGTGTATTTTAATTAGCTAACCTAAAATCAAGTTCATAAGGATTCAGAGCTTTCTGGCTTACATTCGACCTCACTCACACACCGTTAGCCATGCCAATCGGAACAACTCAGGGTTAAGTATCTTGACCAGCGATACACTGACATGTTGACCTTACAGTTGAAAGATGGCAGCATAATCAGTCACTTAGTGTTAAACTCCAAAAATGGGTCACATTAATCTGCGACATGGAATGTTAAATTAGCATACAGTCGTAAACAATCAACGACGTGATTGTTCAAAAAGCCTCTTCACAGCACCTGGAGAGGCTGATCATCTGGAGAAAGCAGCTGGAGAACAGGCAGACAGAGCTCTTATCTTTTCATGAACTCCTGCTCAAATACTTGTATTGGCAGATTAATTCATGGTATATAAAAAATATATGAAACATATTGCATCATATGTTTCCTTCCTTGATTTTTGTTAACACAGTGGAGGCAGAAAAATAAATTACTAATTTCAACTTCAATATGTTGTGATGTCACAAGAGGGTGCATCATAGAGGGCAGATACTTCCCTGTCGGTGGATGCAACAGGGACTACAACTCCCATAATCAGCAGGGCATTGGGCAAGATGGCTGCCGCCCAGCTGAAGGTGGATTCCTGATTTTTCTTGGGAGGGAGTACAAAGGGTGGAGGGAGACAGTGTCAGAGAGAGGAGACCTTGATTGGGGTTTACACTTTGAAGCAGTGGTGTTATTTACTTTCTATTGTAGTAAACAAAAGTCTTTAGTTAGTTTAATTCTTCTGTTTACAACAGACAATTTGAGTCTGAAGGCTGTAAGAAGACGAGAATACACTGAATTAAGTTGAAAATCGCTACCTGCTGTCTTTTCTTTTATCGCACCCACACCTCCAGCTGAAGATCCCATTCCTCTCGTGACATCACAATGTGAAGACTACTTTCAGGTGGCAACTCTATATCTCTTGCTTTTTTAACCACTATTTCCTTAAAATAACTGAAGTTAAATATATGTCTCACTGGCTGCTAAATGCTTCAACAGCTAGTCTCTAACTGTGTCTGTCTGCTTTTTGGAGCAGCTGGTTCTCAGCATCAGCAGCTGATGGTTGGTTGATGAGAGGAGTTGAGCCAGAAATCCCAAACAATGATGAACAAAAAAAAGAGAGTCACATCACTCTCCTCTGTGGACATTAATCATTGATTAGAACTACAGTATTTTTTTTTGGGGGGGGGGCTTTTTGCCTTTAATTGGATAGGACCGTGGAGAGTGACAGGACCACGGGTCAGAAATCGAACCCGGTGCAGACGGTGCAGGTGCCCCAGCCAGTTGCGCCACAGCCGGGGCCGAACTACAGTATTTTAATGTTAAACCTCACTAAGACAGAATACTGTAGAAACAGTACAAATGGTGGATGACAAGGATATTAAAAACATGGTAACATTAGGGGGATACACATATTTGCTCGAGCCAAGAGATGGTTAGCTCCACTCAATGTTTGGTCTCTTGCAGGACTCACAAAGTTTATCCCAACCAAGAAGGATTTCAGCACATCACTTCCTGTAAAACAAGAACTAGTTATTTTACGTATTGATGTACTCATAAGTATATTTGCATCATGTTAAAGGATTCCCTTAAGGTCTGGGGAACACTGTGTCTCATACTTTCCGATGACCAAACGGTCAAGGTCCCAGTGACTGTTTACCACTGAGAAGCACCATGTCCTGATGGGATGTATGTGAAACCTATGTGACCGGAGGTAGTCTCCCTCGGTGCTGCTGGCTGGCACCGTGCCCGCGCGCAATTGCTCGCGGCCTACATTAGCGGAGGTTTCACACTTGGTCCACTTCTCCTGTTGTGGCTGCAGCCTGTCGTAGCGACACCAATTGTTTGCCATGGTAGCACTCGTGTAGGACTCTCTACCGGAAAGGTAAAGTACTTTTGCAGTCTTGTCCTTTATTCATGGGCACAAGCTATACATTAAACAATACCTTGTCTTAGCGCAGCTGACATCCTTGGCTCTAGAGGAGGCATTTGCTCCGTCGGAGGCTTCATAGTCACAGTGTTGTAACTGTTGGTGAGTTGCTGTTGTCTACTCTTTTCCTGATCTGTGGCTTAGTTTTACTCTAGCTTATTGAGTGTAAATTGTGCCACGTGGGATTCGGCCGTGGAACTTACGGGATACTCTCTCCCTCGCTTGTCGGCTCGGTGACTGCGCCTGGCTGCACAGGGTGGTATGTATGAGCTCTATAGATTACCCTTCATTATCACCCACTAAATATCAATACTAATTCTAATCCCCTTTTCCCGGGTTGTGTCAAAAAGAGAAGAACCAAAGGCCCCAAAGGGCACTCGATAGCAGCGACGAATCACATTCATCCCCAGGATTCCAGGCACAGAAGACACAGTGTACAGAAACAATATAGACGATGTGACAAGGTGCCGTCAGCAGGTGGGGGGGTTGCAGGGTGAGAACAAACAGAGGCTGGTGTGAAGAATGTCTGTGAGCTGATGGTCGGGGGCTGGGTGGAGGTGTGAGTGGTGACAGGTACATTTCAAGGCATTGGGGACAATGGCGGGTGCAGCAAGGGGAATGGGTCAAGGGAGGGGCACCTGACTGATCAAATCTATTGAAGAAAATGTTCAGGTTGTTTGCCCACTGATGGTGCCCCCGGACCTGGGAGTCTGGCCCTTTGTAGCCAGAGATGGTTTTTAGGCCTCTCCAGACTCCACAGACGTTCCTCTGCTGCAGCTGTTCCTCCATCTTCTTCCTGTAGTTGTTTTTCCCCTCTCTGATCTTCCACCTCAGTTCCCTCTGTACAACCTTCAGCTCCTCTCTGTTGCCTGATCGAAAGGCCCTCTTATTGTCCTTCAGGAGAGCCTTTATCTCAGGGGTAATCCAGGGTTTGTTGTTTGGAAAACACTGTACAGTCCTGGGGGGTACGACGTTTTCCCTCACAGAAGTTGATGTAGTCCGTTATGCAGTCAGTCAGGCTGTTGATGTCATCCCCGTGAGAGTCAGTGAACACATCCCACGCAGTAGTGTTATAACAATCTTTAAGGGCCTCTTCAGACGCCTAAGACCACTTCTTCATGCTGCGTGTAGGCACCGGCTGTCTGTAGACCAGAGCTTGATACACAGGTAGGAGGTGGACCAGGTTGTGGTCAGATCTGCCCAGGGGAGGAAGGGGTGATGAGCTGTACACCTCCTTGGTGTTGGCGTACAGTAAGTCCAGTGTTCTATTGTCTCTGGTGGTGCAAGTCACATATTGTTTGAATGTGGGCAGAGTTTTTGAGAGAGAGGCATGATTGAAGTCCCAAGAGATCAGGATGAGGGCAGTTGGGTGCTGTATTTGCAGTCTGCTTACAGTAGAGCTGATGACAAGTCACATGCCTCTTCAGAATTAGCAGGGGGGGGAATATACGCTATTGCAATAACATGGGAGAATTCCCGACGCAAATAGCTGCATGCTAACTGCCAACAACTCAATGTCCCTGTTGCAGATCCTTTCTTTAATAGTGATGTGCCCAGGATGACACCATATATCGTTCACAAACACAGCCAGCCCTCCTCCTTTCGTCTCACCACTTTCTCTCATCCTGTTCGCCCGCAACAGATGAAAACCGTCCAGTGTAGCATTAGCGTCTGGGGTTAGATCCATTAGCCACGTCTCTGTAAACACCATGATGCTGCTCTCCCGATACCCCCCTCTGATGCCGGGTCAATGCCGCTAGCTTGTCCATTTTGTTAGGGAGAGATCATTTTGCCTGCGGTTCTCAAACAGGAAACATTGAAGGAGTTACACCAAGAGCATGGCCACCAAGGAATCGAAAGGACTACAGAGTTAGTCAGGCAACAATGATATTGGCCGGGCATGCCCTCGGATATCAAGAGCTGGGTCCAGTAGTGTGAATGTTGCCAAGTGGCAAAAGACTCAGGACATGTTCCCCATAGCTTTATGGGCCATTTGTTAGCCCCATTTTTGTTTGTTTCTTTCCTTTAATGATCATTTGGATTTGGTTCAATTTGGTTGTTCGTTGAGTTTGGATTAAGTTAGACTCTATTTCATTAGTTTTCCATTGATTAATTACCTGCACCAAGCAGTTACACTGTGGCCAAATTTTAACCAGTTCTCTCAGTTCACCTCGACAGGTGCTGTGGGCCCAAGGCGGCAAACCCCCTGGTGGTGGCAGCGTTCTTCACAAGTCCTTTTTCTTTGCTTTGCAGTGTCACTGGTGGTTTAGTTTTGTACACTTCCTCCCCTTTTAGTTTATTGCCGCCGTGGTAAGTCCCAGCCCTGTCCCTTTAACTTTGTGCCATAGTGTACTTTTACTGACTGTGTTACCTTGGTGCTTTTAGAAAAGTTGATATTTTATAAATAAAGTTATCACGTGTGTACCCTTAAACTGTCTCTGCCCTGTGGTGTAAATGAACCCGCAACACACCTTTATAATCTAGCTGCACCACCCCGCCACACTTACATTTACCTCTATGTGTAAAGCAAGGTATGTCAGAGCCTTTTAACCCCATTGATAAAAATCTACCGTAAAATCCTTCCACAGCATGTGTTCCTACACCCTCTCACATTTCCACTCCATCTGTCCCAGCCAGTGTTTTACTCAGCGATGACTGACACATTTACTGTGCTTTTTAGCAAGCGGCACTGTCAAACTGCAGCAGCCTTTCAAAACATTGCAACAAAACCTTGCAGCTCTACAAAGATGTCTCTCTGCGTGGACACAGCGACTCAAGTGCACATTCTTTACAGAAAGGCCAGGAAGGAAAAGGAATGTCATTGTTCACATGTCTAGCAGTGAGAGGTGGATTTTTAAATTCAAATTATCCATGACTGCTTCCATAATTCCCTTCCCATTTAAAAAAAAACACTCACCACAACCATTGTATTTCTAAGCTTACATTAATTAGAGGTTCCTAACTCAGCTCTATCGTAAAGTAATTAGGTTAGTGTAAGCTCTGTGCCCATTCCAAGGGTACAACTCATTTAAGCACCAGGAATGGCCTGCACTCTTTTTCCCTGAGCAGACAGAGGGAGTGGATTTAAAGCTGTCTGGGTGTTCTTATTCCCCGTGTTGAGCACATGCACACGAAAGAAAAGCAGTGGTTTGTGGGATGTTTCCCTTTGCTGGGATAAAGCCTTTATGTCCCCAGTCAAGTGCCATGGAAATCCTGTTGGGACTTGAGCTCCATTCACCGCGGCCTAATCAATTGGTATCTGAGCTCCAATCCTCTTATGCTGCTTGACTGGACCACTTCTCTAATGCTGGATTGTTGCTGTCGCCTGGAACTCCACAGAGACGGGCACAAGAGAAAGAGGCACTGCCTTTGTTCCTCAATCTCAAACTTTGACCCTCAACATGTGCATACGTGCACTGCTAACTTGCGAAGGATTTATGCATCTGCTTCCACTTTTTAATGACTTAATGAACACAGATTGGCAAAGCCAGGCTGAGAGTAAGCACAAAAGAATCCCCTCCTTTCCATCTCAATCTCATCTTTGTCAGGCTCCAATTACCTTTGTGTTAGGTACAAAGGTTGGCCCTGCTTCCTTAATGAGCTCTTTACTAAAGAATGTCCTGACCCTGAAAAGCACAACTACATGAGTACATGGCACCAGAAAACTCAAACCAATTCAGGGAGAACAAACAGGCTCGTTTCATGCTTTTTTATTGTGTGGAAATCAATTCACTTTTTTGGGATGCAACAGAAAGTCCCTGTCTGAGGATTTGGGCCCCCTGTTCATGAACCTGATAAAAAGACACGGCTCAGGTCTGGGTCAATGCTTGGCTAATTTGAAGGAGTAATTAGCATTCTCCTGGATAAGGACTATGGATCCCGTGTTGGGTCCAGATGTCCGGGCCAGTGCTCTACTGTTAGCTCACTGGTCCATGAGACTTGATCTATAGATGGAAGACAATGACCCAAGCCCTAATTAGCTCCACCAGTCAAGTGTCCCTAATTGGATTAGGGGCCTGGCTTTCAAGGACACTGTATCCAATATGAAGCAATAACCGTAACGTTGCACAAAGGGGCCTTCTGAAAAAACAAAGACAAATTCTTCTAATAACCATTTGAATTTACTTCAACAAATAGATAGTCAAGCACCCTGGCGAAATTTGAAAACACTCCAGGGACAAAATGAGCGAATCGAACCAGTCTTTAGTTTCATTTGTTACTGGGAAGCAGATACTTATCACATGTTCTCAGAGACTTGTCTGGCACGCATACTAAGCCTCTTTTTCAAACCAGAAAATAAAAGCCAATTCACTGAAACACAATACACTGAAAAGGAAACAGCTTGCACAAAAGACTAAACAAACCATTGTATAGCATCGAATAATCCATTCAACATTTGTTTGAGAACAGCAAGGTCAACAATGGAACTGTGAATCTATTCAATGCAACGCAGGAGAGAGAGATTAATGTGCCGTGAATATACAGTAGTTAAGAAGTGTTGCATATCTGGAGCCTCTTTATGCTGTTTGTGGGCTTTGTATCACTGGATTAACAATATCACGATTATTCTCTTTAATATCTGTGAATGATTGAAAGGATCAATCAGTCAGCGCTGCTCCAAGTCTGTCTGTATGATGTTGTAAACTCCATGGGAACACTCATACATGCAATACTGTTTTCGACCGTGCCACGGCAGGCGCGGTCAAAACCAAAGGTATGTATTATCAATCAATTCATCAAACGTGGCTGAATTAGGTATCAGTGAGAGCATAGCGAAAATCGAAATTTCACAAGTAATCAATCTAATGTTACCAAAAGATAGCTAAAGGAAATGCAGGCAACTTGCCTACCTCTATAAAATAAACACATTTTTACAACAAAATAAAAAGGATTCTTTCCCCTACAGCCACTTACACTGTTTTGTAAAGAACATATTTAAAACATTGGTTCAGAGATTAGTTATTTCACACTGACATCGGACATCTTTTAGCAGCTCAGTGCTGTGTGGACGGGAGGCAGGAAGAGGAGGAGTCAGTCCGGCCTCAGCAAGTGCCCTATCAGGGCCGTCAGTCTCCAGACCAATCACCAGATCAATCACCAGCCTCTATTCTCATCCTTAACATACTGAGAAACACAGAGCAGGTGGAAATCTCCAACCATCAAATTCAAAATATGAATTATGACTCAGGGTCATAACACGCACTTAGCCCAAGTACAGTGACAAAGATTCAGAAGTAAGCCCTCCTTTTGTTTCCTGCTCGTGGTGATTGTAGCATTAAGATAGCTGAATAAACGGGGCGCCATGTTCCAAGATGGCAGCCTGTTTATTCCAAAAGAGAGTTTCCCAACCTCCCAAAGCTTGAGCATCTTTGGCCCACACTGTGTCCATAAAGGTCCACCTCTGGTTGAAATAGCTGCACCCACGCAAATGGATCCTCATTTGGCTCTTTCTCACGGTTAACCAGGGGTGGAAGTACTCAGATCTTGTACTTGAGTAAAAGTAGAAGTACACAGATCTTGTACTTGAGTAAAAGTAGAAGTACACAGATCTTGTACTTGAGTAAAAGTAGAAGTACTCAGATCTTGTACTTGAGTAAAGTAGAAGTACTCAGATCTTGTACTTGAGTAAAGTAGAAGTACCAGAGTGTAGGAATACTCTGTCACAGTAAAAGTATTCTAAATGTTCCTCCAGTAAAAGTAGAAAGTACTCTCATCTAAATGTACTTAAAGTAGTGACAGTAAAAGTAGTCATTGTTTGATTGGTCCATTTCAGAATAATATCTCTGATATGTTTTATAATGATTGATCATTAAAGTGTTCTCAGAGCTGGTAAAGGTGCAGCTAGTTTGAATGGCTTTGGATACTGCAGGGTAGCTTGTGAAGTACTGAAACATTGACTTGTGTTAGTTAAAAAGCAATAATATGAAGTTTAGATAGCGTCAACTTAATATTATTGCTTTCAACTAAACTAACACAGTTACGTTAAAATAGTTGATATCATATATTTAATTGTATTGTAAATCAACGGTCCAGTTTTTTTCAGTGTGTAACTGAAGTCTTATTTAAGTTATTATATTTCACATGGATGAAAAAAACTTTGCAAAGGAACTACATGTGCTTAATACATGAAGAGGAGTAAAAGTACACTATTTACACTACACAATTATAAAGTACTTGAGCAAATGTACTCAGTTACTTTACGCCACTGTGGTTAACCTCATCCCCTCCCCAATGTTTAGGGTGACTCACCAGACCTGTTCAATCAAACCCCCCCAATTACTCACTCCTATCTAAAGACCATTTATATGGTAATTGCGATCAGACTCGTCCAATTGCTTGCTCTGACACTCAGACAGCGGTGCATCATCTCTATGAGTGAGTGACAGCATGTCAGGGGCTTAGCCGGCCACACAGTTTAAGGGGGGGGGGGGGGGGGGGGGGGTTCTGCTCCAGGAGTGATACTTTGCTACACTGGAGGCTGCTTTCTGTACGGGACTTTCTTTCTTTATTCACCCCTTTAAAAAGAGAAATTCAGTTTTCATTCAATGTGAATGTTAATTTGTTGTCCTGCTGTGAGCGTTCAGGCTCACACCTGGGTTCCCAATGATGGAAGGACTACTCGGTACTTGAAAACAAAATGAAATCTTTATTTCGGAACAGCAATTTAACTGCGGTACTGGGCTGGTACTCGCTCTCGTCTGGCGTGGGAGGGGAGACAGTCCTCACTCAGGACCCAGTCTACTGCAAAGAGCCCAGAACCAGGTTACGACCATGCTTTTAATCAGTGCCTCATTACCTGATTCCGATCAGCTGTCTGGCCTCCGGCTGAGCCACTCCCACCACTCCAGCAGCCGGCGCCTTAACCACATCCCGCTGCCACATACCCCCGCCGGACGAAAGCTGACTCTCCCCCCCCTCCGCCAAGCGGGACAGGAAATCAGCAACGACCATCCGGATCATTGGATCACCTTGAAGTTGAAAGGCTGGAATGCCAGATACCACCGAGTGATCCGTGCGTTGGCCTCCTTCATGTGGTGGAGCCACTGGAGCGGGGCATGGCCCAACCAGAGGGTGAAAGGGCGCCCTAGGAGGTAGTAACGCAAGGCGTCGGCCGCCCACCGTATGGCGAGGCACTCCTTTTGTGTACCTCCCCTCCCGCTGAGCGAGCTTACGGCTGATGTACAGTACGGGGCGGTCGACCCCCTCCACCTCCTGGGACAAAACGGCCCCCACCCCGCTGTTCGAGGCGTAAGTCTGCAACACAAAGGGGAGAGAGAAGTTAGGTGTGTACAGCAGTGGCTTTCCACAGAGGATTTTCTTAACCCTCTCAAACGCCAGCTAGCACCGCTCCGTCCACTGGACCGGATCTGAAGCACCCTTTCGGGTCAGGTCGGTCAGGGGACTGGTCACCTCAGAAAAGGACGGAATGAACCGCCTGTAGTAGCCGGCCAGCCCCATGAACATCCTGACCTCTTTTTTCATCTTGGGCACCGGACCGGCGGAAATGGCGGCTGTTTTTTCTACCTGTGGCCGCACCTGCCCGCCGCCATAGTGGTACCCCAGATACCGTACCTCCCATCGCCCAACCGCACACTTCCTTGGGTTGGCCGTCATCCCCGCCTGCCTCAGGGACTCGAGCACCGCCCCCACCTGCTGCACATGCTGCTCCCACGTCTCACTGAATGATGAAATCATCCAAGTAGGCGGCAGCATATGCAGAGTGGGGACGCAGGACCCGGTCCTTGAACCGCTGAAAGGTGGCTGGGGCCCCGAGCAACCCGAAAGGAAGCGTGACAAATTGGTACAAACCATACGGAGTGGAGAAGGCCTTTTTTTCCTTAGACTCTTGCGACAGGGGAATCTGCCAATAGCCCTTGGTCAAATCCAGTGTCGTGAAAAAGCGAGCCGTGCCCAGCTGATCCAAGAGTTCGTCGACCCGGGGCATTGGATAAGCATCGAATTTGGACACCTCGTTAACCCTGCGGTAGTCCACACAGAACCAGATTGACCAGTCGGACTTGCACACCAGCACGACGAGGCAACACAAGTCACTGGTGGACTCTTCTATTACTCCCATTTCGAGCATGGCCGGAAGATCTCCCTGAACAATTTTCCTTTTGTGTTCAGGCAGCCGATAGGCCTGTGAGAGAACGGTCACGCCCGGGGGGGTTTCTATGTGGTGGTGAATGAGGGAGGTGCGTCCTGGCAGAGGGGAGAACACATCGGCAAACTGCCGTTGCAACGAGGCAACGTCTGCTCTCTGACCCGGTGGGAGATGGTCGTCACAACAGACCGGGGCCTATCTGTTGTTATTGATTACATCCGGCCCCAACTCATCTCTCTCAATCACTGTGGTGGCCAGAGAGGCAGACACCACCTCCCTCCACGCTTTAAGTAGGTTAAGGTGGTATATCTGTGTTGCTCCACCCCTGTCAGGGCACACCACCTCATAATCTACGTCCCCTACTCGTCGTGTGACCACAAAGGACCCTTGCCACTTGTCGAGTAGTTTTGAGCTGGATGATGGGAGTAACACAAGCAATTTATCTCCCGGTGAGAATTGTCTCGACCCTCTGTTGTACAGGCGCTGCTGACGTTCCTAAACCTGGAGAAAATTCCCCTGTGATATCTGCCACAGTGAATGGAGTTTTGCTCGCAGGTCCATGATGTACTTAATTTCGTTTTTACTGGTGCTTGGGCCCTCCTCCCAGTTTTCCTTAACTAGGTCCAAGACACCCCTGGGCTTCCTGCGAGCACTTGGTCGCTCGCAGGGCCCATGTGAGTCACTCGCAGGGCATGTTCTAAAAATACCACTTGTCACCCTGGAGCCCCATCTAAAATGTGTTTTTAATTGTGTTACTGCTCTTTTTGAAACAACAAAAAAGGTTTTATGTATACATGAACTCTGACCCTGTCTGGGGTGAGAGTTCAACTTCACGCAAGCCAAATCTCTATTTCGCTGAGACAAGCTAGCAGGAGTAGCTACGATGGGGCGCTAGGTGAGGTTTTTACCATAAACATGGCAGAAAAGCGAACGCGAAATTACTTTTTGAAAGAGGTCTTGAAAGGTGTAATGATGCTTATTGCAAACACTGTTTTCAAAGATGAGAAGAATGGTTCCGATGTCATCTCCACTCTCTCCGATGTCCAACTGGGTGCAAGTACGATGGTTAGAAGAGTGTCGGCTATGTCTGGGAACTTGACAGAGCAGCTGGACCGGGATGATGATATTTATCCGAATGGTGTTTGAGGATTTCTCCACAAAAGCAGAACTCCTGATACTACTGCCACTGAAGACAACAACGAGGAGTTGACATTTACATCGCGGTGAAGAGGTTCTTCGTAGAGAAAAAGGTACCATTAGAAAAGCTGGTGTCGGCTTTTAATCAGTGCCTGATTACCTGATTCCGATCAGCTGTGTTGCCTCCGGCTGAGCCACTCGCATCACTCCAGCAGCCGGCGCCTTAACCACACCCATGGCGGTAGCCACATTAGAGGTAAGGGAGGTCCGGACCTCGCTTATTTCATCCGAGGTTTTTTTTTTTTTTTTTTTTTTTTTGAACGTCAAAAATGCCCAACTGAATCAAACATTAAAAACCTCTCATTAAACCTCTGTGAAACGTGCTTTGCAGATTGTGGTTAACATCCATGGGCTTTGTTTTCGGTTTCCTGTGTGCACTTTCGGCTTTTTGCGTTTACGTGTGCAGAACTAAGAAAAAAAATAACACAAAGCGCGCGTGCGACGCGAGGATAAGAATGTTCAGCCGACATGAAGTCAGTGTGTGAATGATAGCAGTAACGACAGTAACTTCTAGCCTGTGTCAATGTCAAGAAACCATTTGGTAAGTGAAAGTAGGCTACTATTTTACCCTGTACCGTTAAAATAGTGTCCAAATGAGCAAAATATCCGTTTTAAATATCCGTTTTGGGACTGTCCACGACTTCAACGGATATTTTAGCTCATTTGTTGGCTACTTTGGCATTACACCCATACTGTAGGATCAGCCAAAGCTTCCTTTTCAGGTAGATTAATAAGCATCTAGTCTTATTGACTTTATTGGGTTAGGCTATGGGTTAAATTTGGAGGGGGCACCTTTAGATATTAATGTTCAGTTAATCTAGCACGTTTTCAGCTCATATTAATTTGAATATACCCATTCCACAGAAAACAAGTCACAAAGAGCAGGCCAACCATGTCCAAGAGATTAAAACAAAACACAATGGATGCATTTCTGTCAAAGAAAAAGAAAGAAAAGGACAGAGATGGAGATAGTAAACAGGAAAGCAAGGAGGATGAAAGAGAGAATAGGGAAAGTAAGCTGGAGCACAGAGAAGAGAGTCATTCAGAGATGGAAGGAGAGAGGCACACAGAGGATGATGAAGCGCAGAGGCACACAGTGGAGGAGGGAGGGCAGAGAAGCGCAGAGGATGATGAAGCGCAGAGGCACACAGTGGAGGAGGGAGGGCAGAGAAGCGCAGAGGATGATGAAGCGCAGAGGCACACAGTGGAGGAGCGAGGGCAGAGAAGCGCAGAGGATGATGAAGCGCAGAGGCACACAGTGGAGGAGGGAGGGCAGAGAAGCGCAGAGAATGAATACAGCAGGGAGCAGGGAAACATGGAAATAGGGGGAGAAGAAATTGGAAGTTCATGCCCTCAGCATCCCTTTGATCCGGTTAGGGTAAAAAACAAAGTTATTAATGGTGATGCCCTTACAGATGATGAGAAAAAAAGTGTACTCCAAAATCGGTGGTTAGCACCACAGGGATATAGCTATCCCAAACGTACCTTGGGAGGAAAACAGCTGAGGTACAATCCCCAGTGGGAGAAAAATTATGAATGGCTGAGCTACTCGCCATCTGAGGATGCAGCTTATTGTGCCACTTGCCTCTGCTTTAATAAAGTAAAAGGAAAAAACTTTAGCTTCCTTACAAAGGGCTTTACTGACTGGAAAAATGCAGTTGGTGATAAAAGAGGCGTGATCCCAAGGCATAGCCATTCAGAGGGACACCAGAGAGCCACCGAATTGGCTGAAAATTTCATGTTGATCACACAAGGCCAAAAGAAAGATATTAAATCTGTTATCAGCAAGCAGTATGATGACAAGGTCATTGCTAACCGCAAGGCTTTGCTCTCCATCATAGACATCATTGTATGTTTAGGGAAAAGAAATGTGCCTTTCCGGGGGAACTGGGAGGGATCCAGTGAAAATGGAAATTTTAACTATTTTGTTAACTGGAAAGCACAGTTTGACACTACACTCAAGCAACATCTGGAGACTGCAGCCAAGAATGCAAAATACATATCCCCACAAATTCAGAATGATCTCATTGCATGCTGTGCAGAGGACATAAGGGAGACTCTTATCAACAATATCAAAACAGCGAAGTTCTTCACTGTTTTAGCTGATGAGTCAATGGATATCAGTGGAATTGAGCAACTATCACTCTGCGTTCGGTATGTGAGTGGGGAGGGAGAGAGTTCTGAAATAAGAGAGGACTTTCTTGGATTCTGCCCTTTGACTCAGCAAGATGCGAAGACAATAGCCACAGTAATTCTTCGACAGCTGACTGAATGGGGACTTCACACTGAGTATTTAAGGGGCCAAGGATATGATGGGGCATCTACAATGAGTGGCCATGTGAGTGGAGTCCAAAAAAGAATCAGTGATGTTCATCCCAGGGCAATGTACACCCACTGCAGGAGCCATGCACTTAATTTAGTTGTAGTGCATGGCTGTTCAGATCTGCCTATAGTGAGGAATACAATGTCTATTATTGAGGAAATTGCAGTGTTCTTTTCAGGATCTAGTGCCAGAAAAGGTGCTTTGGAGGCAGAAACCAGTAAAGAAGGTCAAACAACAAAAAAATCAGGAATCCCACTCATGAGTGACACAAGATGGAGCAGCAGATCAACCACCCTCAGCGCATTTGTGGAGAAGTTCACAGCGGTGCATTCTGTGTTGGAGAAAATGGGGGTTGAAAAACCTTCTGTTTCTGCAAAGGCTGCCACCGTCAGGCACAGCATGGAATCATTTGAGACCATAATTACAGCTGTGATGGTAAATGAAATACTTGGATACATACATCCTTTAACCAAACTGCTGCAGACTACAAATTTGGACATCCTCACAGCCTATGAGGAAGCAAGAAACATGCGGCAGGTCATCGCCAACCAAAGAGAGGACAAAGGTTCCAGGTTGTGCTTTGAGAAAGCCACTGCATTGGCTAATTCAATAGGTGTTGTCCCAGCCAAGCGGAGGGTATCTGTGAGACAAACATACAGAGCAAACGTGACCACAGAATCAGTGGAGGACCATTACAGGATAAATCTCCTCTAACCCTTGGACCACATCACAGCTCAGTTGGATGAGAGATTTGCCAAGAATAATAAGCCCCCTATCCTTGCATCATACTTGGTGCCATCATCCTTGAAATATTTAACACCAGCACGAGAGGATGAGATGCTTCGGTGGTACCACGAAGACCTCCCTGACCAAGACACTGCCAGACAGGAAATTGAGCGCTGGAGACATAAATTTGAAGATGGCCCCCTTCCTTCTTTTGCCCTAGAAGTTCTACAAAAACACAACCTGTCATTCTTCCCTAACATAAAATGTATGTTGAAGATTTTCTTAACCTTGCCAGTGACAACTTGTGCCTGTGAGAGGTCATTCTCAGCCATGCGAAGACTAAAGACATGGCTTAGATCTACCATGTCCAACGACAGACTGACGGGCCTGGCGATGATGCATGTGCATCAGAAAGTGGAAGTGGACCGGGAGAATATCCTTCGACGGTGGGATGCCTCTGGTCATAGGAGGATTCAGCTTGCATTTGATTAAAAAGTTGATTGTTGAGATTTTAGGTGATGCCATTTGTACTTTTAGGGGCTGTAATTAGCAATGATTTATTTCTACTTGAATATTATTTTTATTTTGGAATCATTCATCATTCAGTTCATCAAGTTCAAAGTTACCCCCTATATTCTTTAAAAACATGGTGGTGTACTATTGCTATAAAAAAAAATGTAAATATAGTACAGTACATTTTTTTTGGGGAAAATGCTGGTTTATACAATTAAAAGACATTTAAACAATAAAACTCTTGTGTGACTTGTAATTTAATAAATACATAAAATATATATATATATTATACATAAATGTATATCTAAAAAACAATATAATTTAAAATATTTATATATATTTTTTTTTTAAATCACCGCGCGCGCTTTGCGCGCGCATCATGGACCTCACTTATTCCAAAATGCTGGCTACGGCCCTGACCACACCCCTCTGCCACACCTGCTATAGGCCTAATGATTACTGGTAATATTTAGGTTAAAATAAAACTACTCTTTATTACAACTGAGGTTTTTTTGCAACCATGGCCAATAATTGTACTTTATATAATGAACTTTAATGAGTGATTGTGGTCACTTCTTATAATCGCTATAATAGGTCAAACCAGAAAACCAACAAGTTATCCAAATGATCTAAAACACCATGTTTGTGTAACCAGGTTGAAAATAACCCTTACAGTGATATTAAAACAAGATAATAAATGTAATTTAGTTAAGTAAAATATCTAGTTCCTGCAAAGATAACGATTAAAAGATATTTCATAACAGTTTAAAAAGGGAAAGTGTAATAGGTATGTTTAAAAGACTTAAATCTATAATTATAAATATTGTCTGTTATTTAGAAAGTTCATGGTTAAAAGAGGAAGTAGTGTTTGTGAACAAGGAAAATGCTGGTCACTGATTGGTTCAGGGGGTCGGGTCGAAGTTCGAAGAAAGAGAATGGATGGAGAGAGTGTGTCAGAGTGGTGGCTGGACTGACAAAGTCGCGGCACCGAGAGTGAATTAAAGTTAACAGTTTATAGCAAATAAGTATGTAGTTAGTGTCCCAAGATTATCAACTCGACAGTCTTCATATGGATTATTTTCTAGACAAGGAACTGGATAGCTTTCTACTCAAAAGTGTGTCACAGTTACCGACGTGTGTATATTAGCTTGTTAGCAACTGAGTGTTAGCATTCATTAATAAAGTGAATGTACTCTTAGCCATGTCATAGCTAACTCAGCTTGCGCTATTGGCTTCAGTTTGGGGGTTTTCTGCATGAACACCCTGAGGATCTTTATCAGTTTTGCTGCAAGTTGGTGACACAGTGAGGAGTTTTGGACAATACGAGAGAGCACGTGGTCGCTGGACACCTTCCCGCCGCCGTTGATCGCCATCTGAGACTGAGGGATCGGTACAGTTGCAGTTTGGAGTTGCAGATGTTCAGGTATCGCTTTGGTTTTATTGCTCATTTGAGTGAAGAGGACAAATAGTGTTGACTTTCAACGCTCTCAAGCATCACATCAGGCCTGCAACTGAGGGGTTTTATTTCATGTTATTTGCCGGCTTTTTGTGTGTGTGTGTGTGTGTGTGTGTGTGTGTGTGTGTGTGTGTGTGTGTGTGTGTGTGTGTGTGTGTGTGTGTGCTGAATGAGTGTGGGCCCACTGAGTTCAGTGTGAAATTGATACAAAGGTGATCTGAACTAGTTTGATATTATAATAATTTCCAGTTAAAGGGATTATTAATCTGACAATATTGAAGGCACATTCTGACTGTATATTTCATGTTGTTTGTTCACAAGTATACAGGAAATAATTGAGATCTCTATTTCTTAAACTGATTCCAGTGAGAAATTTGGTGATTTCTGTTAATAGAGGTATTTAAACTCATGTGTTTAGGGTGTTTAGTTTAAGGTAAGTGACTAGTGAAGTTACATTACTTAAAGGTGCTTAAAGGGACTCAAGATAACACAAAGGGTACATTGGTAAAATATAAACAGGATAATGAAAGAGAAATAAGACAACATTACCTTATGTAGTCTTTATTGTAAATTTGATTTATTGAGTTAACGAACTCAGGGCCCTTCCCTGATTAAACTACGGAATAACTGGGCTACAATTGCTGAAGTGAGCTTCTACCAGAAGTGTCACTAATAGTCTTTTCTCAAAAAAAAACTGTGCGCACAACTCCATCAGGTCAAAACTGAAGAAGGAGATACTTTATTAATCCCTGGAGGGAAATTTCAGGAGGTTAGTCTTAAATAATAATAAGCTTCACTACAAGAGCTGTGGGTAATAATGTTAGCTTTCACATTAGTTCTCTCTCAAAAATCTATTCGGCTAACCTGCATCTCTCTAATGCTCGTTTTTCTGACCAAATAACAGCAATGGAGGGCAGTCATATCATCAGACAGGCTGTGGAAATCAGCTCAGCCAGGATCAAGTTAACAAAACAAGTGCAAACATACATTTTCAAAAAGTTTTGACATTATATGTTCTGTTTAGGATTGGGTAAGGCATTTTTTTAACAGCTATAGCTCGGCATTAGGATAATTCATATAGTTTAATATTAGATATATTATAATCTAACTGTCTCTCCACTGAGATAATCTTTTTTTATTTTATTCCAACCAATTGTTTCAAATATAATGGTCATTTTACTGTAGTGTTTTTAATGCCTTCATCAGCGCTGCTGTGTCACGGTCCGTCTGTTTTCCTGTTTTATTTTGAAAGGTGTTCACCCCCTGTCTGTGTCTGCTTCCTGTCTCTGTGTTTTCCCTGCAGTCTGATTACTGATTGTGTTCACATGGTGCCATTGGGTGTTCCTGCCCTGCCCAGCTGGGTCCTGTCCTTTCATTAGTTCTGCATGTATTTAAGTTCTGGTTTTTCTGTTGGTGTTGTGGGTCCTTTGAGTTTAACCCTTAGGAGATCCTAGATCCTAGTGCCATTCTGTTTTTTATTTTCAAACCATTCCGGCAGTGTTGAATGAATATAGCTCAAATTTGCCAAAGGATCTTCTTTTTTACTTCTCTTTTGAATTGTCATCTTAATTTTTTAATTCGCCTAAAATGGCTAAGCTACGCAAAAACCGACACATTTGTTCCTAGGGACAAAAAATGCCCCGTTGAAAATGCTTTTTTTGATCCCACATTTATCTTTACATAAATTAATGAATTCCTTTACGTTAAGATTTCATTGTGTGTGTGTGTGTGTGTGTGTGTGTGTGTGTGTGTGTGTGTCAAATTTCAAACGTGTTTTCTCTTAGAAGGCCACACTGCGTTATAACCTAATTCAATAATAAAAAAACGATGAGTAGTGAGATCAAAATCAAAATTGGACTTTGTTTGGGTTCTCGCTCAGGTTGTGTGTGCAGCTGCACTGCAGCCGTGGTTAGAAGTTTGAGCATTAGTGCTGGAGTAGTGATTTTGGAATTGGCAAGGCATTAGAGCACACAGGAGGCTCATCCTCTGAGGACAAGGATGAGGCCACAGAGGCAAAGGAGAACAGCCAGAGTCCAACTGAGACTCGTCTAAGGACTCATCTGAAGATGAGAGCAGAGAAGAGATGGATGAACCTGACCACAACCACCAAACAAAAACATGTTTTCTATCAGTGCACCCAAAACTACCAACATACATGTACCTGAACGGGTCTTCAGCACAAAAATCTAAATAATATGAAGTTGTGTCAGCCAAAAAGGCATGTCGGCCCACTGGGAAGGTGCCAGATGGCCAGTCCAGCCCGGCATCATTACCTGTGCTAATTTGTTCACGTTCTTCCTACTGGCCTTTAAAGGGTTAAAATCCACAAAATGTAATTCATATTTGATATGTATGTGTCAGGCTGAAGTAGTTTTAAAAGATTAAGTTGTTTTAAAGTGAAAATAAATATGAATACATGATATTTTTACAGCAGTTTTTAGGAAGGTGGCAATGTTTGTCCTTAGGGCCACGAGTGTAAGTTTTTGCTTGAATATGACTGCAACAAAAATAACAATGCATCAAAATCAATGTTGCTGCCAATCATTGACCCATCCTAGGACCTAATAATAATAATAATAATAATAATAATAATAATAATAATAATAATAAAATAGTACTTGCAATGTGTTTTATGGAAATTATTTAAATTTTTTGTGTTTTTCAATCATAAACAGTGGAGTTTTGTGAACATACTGACTTCTAAAGGGTTAAAATCCACAAAATGTAATTCATATTTGATATTTATGTGTCAGGCTGTAGTAGTTTAAAAACATTAAGTTGTTTAAGGATATTTAAGGACCTCCTACGGGTTAATAAGGAGAGAGTTCCGGTTTGTACGCTGTATATCCAGTCAACCTTGAAGAAAGGTAATATTTTCTGTTTAAACCATCGTCTGTCTGCACTTGGGTCCAACCTGACATGCTGTTTTTGAATTCTTTCTTACTTCTGTTAAAACATTTAAAACCTTTTAGTCTCATATTTCTAAAAAGCTGCACTTGTATATTTACTTTCTCATAAACAGGTATTTTGTTTGCTTACTTTCTTTTTTTATTTTCACATCAGGGGCGTTGCCTACAGGCTGCTGTGATGAGAACAATTCCCAAATTGTAATCACTAAAGTAAATCTAATCTTCAGAAAATCTAAAAATATTAAATTAAAATGGCATCATTTAGCATTGTTTTGTTTCATTCCAAATGTAGACTTCCCTTACTGAAGGAAATCAAATGACATGTGAGTTGGAACTATAGCAGGATATCTGATCAGCCTGATGATTCTGTCTGATGATTCCAGCCCAACTCTTAGCCATACATTGATACAAACATCTTCCTAATGAGTTATTTTTACATGATGCTGTGTAAACAAAAGAAACATCACTTGGTAATCTTTAACAACCTAAGAAGGTGTTGGCAAGGTGTTGACAGTCAGCTGTGGTAAAGCCAACAGATGCTTCATTATCAGTGATCATTGACCTGAATGCACCCTCAGCAGTTCTTCACCAGGACCCCCGTTCTGATGGCTCACGTGTTTTAATAAAAAAAGTGTGGTAATTTGCTGTGACTGCTATATGTTGTTTTAGTGTTTTGCACTCTACTATAAACCACATTTCTCGTGAGGAACAATAAACAGCCACAGCTATTTTGCATAATTATAATGTTTATTCAATCTAATGTCTTTTCTATTGTGGACTTGTATATACAATACACAACATGCTGCTAGTGTCTATTTCAATGGTTCATTTTTAATTGTAATTCTTACTATGTATACTTGCCTCTAATGTTAATTTGTATTACTTTCTAACTTGTGTAATGGTTGACACTGCTGCTGGAAAAAATATTTCCCAATTTGAGATAAATAAAGTTTCTATCTAAAGATGAACTGAGCTGAGCAGAACTAAAAGACAATGGATCATTATTTGACTTATGTCCCTCACCTTTTCCTCTTCATAATAATCTGCAGATAGGAAACCATTATAACAGTCTTGATGCACATTCCTTTTTTTTATTCTCATGTGCAAGAAAGAACATCTGCATGCTGTTTGTTCCTTTATACATCTTGCTCCTGGAGTTTTGCTGTTGGTAGTTTTAGATTACATTACCTTTGTGATCCATGCTGATGAATGTCAAGGTTCCAGGTGCAGTGCTGCTTCAAAAGAAGGAAACCATGGCCCAATCCACTCCATAGAAACACCTGTGGAAAGTATTCCTAAGTATGCTAACTTCTCATTATATGGCATGTAGATACATCCCTTTGAATATTTGGAGCATACCATCATGCACTGCTTTGTTATTATACAAAAGATGGTTGACCCTTTCTGGAGTTACAGAGAAAGTAATAGTGTTTAGCAGGTGGGGTCTGAGTCATTTCACCAGACACTGCAGACTATTTTAGGTACAGGGACCTTGAAGTCTCTAAGCCTCCGAGAGAAATAGAGCCGACCGTGGCCCTTCTGTCCTTTAAAGTGAACTCAGAGTTACTGTCAGGGAAGCACCATCCCACACCTGCCTGCAGGGGTCAGAAGGCGTTGCAGGGTAGAGTGCTGTTTAGTTCTTTAATGTATGTACTTTGCAGTCAGAATCAGAAGGGGTGATTTACAGTGTTACAGTAATAGTGAGGTAGAGACAATTGAATAAAACACTCTTAGATGAAGGGCATGCACATCATATCCAAAGTAAATTTTGACAAAGTCAAAATGTAGCTAGAAACAGAAGCAGCAGTATTCATGGAATAAATGAAGTGTTGATGTAGAATGTAGTGTGATAAAAGCTAGATAACAGAGGTACAATTCTATATTGCATAGTTACATGTCAGCTGATGTCAAACCAGGCTCACAGGATGTGATGTCAGAGGCACAAACCCAGCGCAGCGAGAGTTGTAAATGATGCGACCCCCGCCTGCCTGTAGAAATGAACATGATTACTCTTGGTGAAAACTCAGCCTGAGTTAATTATACACAGTTGTTTTTTAAGCTGCTGCACTTTGTTCTCTGCATATTTTTCCTGTTTTATCAATCCTCACATCTGCCTCTTGCTGTGTCATCACACCCGTCTGATTCCACCCAGCTGATCCTGGTTTTGTTCTATAATAATTTATTTTCCTTTGAAAGTACAGAACCGGGTGAGAAAAGAACATCAGTGCAGTTTATTCACAGGGTGCAAATCAAATACTAATTTGTGTGAATTCTCCCTCAGTGGGTTGTTTTGCCACTAAGAAAACAAACTAATGCACAGACTTCTGTTGGTGACAGCAGGAGAGCCGCAGCAGCAAACCCAGCAAACATCTCGGGTTACGAGCTGTTTTATCTTCCCATTTAGCTGAAACTGTGACAATTTAAAGACTTCTTTTAACAGCAAGCCTCTGCAGTAAATATGGTTGATGCAGGGGTAAAGTCAGATGTTTCTCGCTGTAATGAGATTAGTTCCTGCGGATTTGCGACTCTTACAATTCCTCCTCACAGGTTCTCTCGTCCGTTTGATCACCTAACACGAGATTACGCTATGGTTTGGGATTAGCTTCGGAGGGAGAGGCCTGGCATCCTAGGTGTGTCTTTCTGCACCCTAAAGAGGCTTATAGGAGAAATATGTGCTGGCTAATAGCCTTATATTTTTCAGCCTTTTTTGAAGAGAGTATCTGATTTCTCTTTCCCCTCCCTCCCTAGGAAGTTTGTCACATAGCTGATTTGTCATAGACACTGCAAATCCAGTTTTACTGTGTAATACGTCTGAACATGCCGATAAAGCTTTGGCTTTAAGTCTGACTACACCACAGGAGAGGAGCTTTGCAACAACGCAGGCCTGTCAGATGAGTGGTTGGAGCATTGAGCAGGCAGAGCAGCGTAGGAAGTTACAGAGACGAGTTACAGTAGTGATGCAACATCATATAAACTGCACCTGTGATCAGATGATGGAGCACAAAACATACAACAACCACATCTCCATTATCTAACATGTAAAACAGTATCAGTGGATTTACCAGACTCAATGTCAAGGATTTGCATTCATTATTTGTATTAAAGGAATACAACCTTCAACCTTCAAAACCATAGTTCATAGTACATTTACTCAAGTACTATTTTGAGGGACTTTAACTTTACTTCAGTATTTAAATGTTTGACTACGTTGTACTTCTATTCCATTTGGATTAATGATGGTAAATATAATCAGCCCTTAAATCAGACTGTAGTTCACCTGCAGTAAATCCAGCAGCTACCCTGCAGTATACAAAGCCATTCAAACTAGCTGCACCTTTACCAGCTCTGAGAACACTTTAATGATCAATAATTATAAAACATATCAGAGATATTATTCTGAAATGGACCAATCAAACAATGACTACTTTTACTGTCGCTACTTTAAGTACATTTAGATGAGAGTACTTTCTACTTTCACTGGAGGAACATTTTGAATACTTTTACTGTGACAGAGTATTCCTACACTCTGGTACTTCTACTTTACTCAAGTACAAGATCTGAGTACTTCTACTTTATTCAAGAACAAGACCTGAGTACTTCTACTTTTACTCAAGTACAAGATCTGAGTACTTCTACTTTACTTTAGAACAAGATCTGAATATTTCTACTTTTACTCAAGAACAAGATCTGAGTACTTTTACTTTTACTCAAGTACAAGATCTGAGTACTTCTACTTTACTCAAGAACAAGATCTGAGTACTTCTACTTTTACTCAAGTACAAGATCTGAATACTTCTACTTTTACTCAAGTACAAGATCTGAGTACTTCTACTTTTACTCAAGTACAAGATCTGAGTACTTCTACTTTACTCAAGAACAAGATCTGAGTACTTCTACTTTTACTCAAGTACAAGATCTGAGTACTTCTACTTTTACTCAAGTACAAGATCTGAGTACTTCTACTTTTACTGAAGTACAAGATCTGAGTACTTCTACTTTTACTGAAGTACAAGATCTGAGTACTTCTACTTTTACTCAAGTACAAGATCTGAGTACTTCTACTTTTACTCAAGTACAAGATCTGAGTACTTCTACTTTTACTCAAGTACAAGATCTGAGTACTTCTACTTTTATTCAAGTACAAGATCTGAGTACGTCTCCTTTACTCAAGTACAAGATCTGAGTACTTCTACTTTTACTCAAGTACAAGATCTGAGTACGTCTCCTTTACTCAAGTACAAGATCTGAGTACTTCTACTTTACTCAAGAACAAGATCTGAGTACTTCTACTGTTACTCAAGTACAAGATCTGAGTACTTCTACTTTACTCAAGTACAAGATCTGAGTATGTCTACTTTTCTCAAGTACAAGATCTGAGTATGTCTACTTTTCTCAAGTACAAGATCTGAGTACTTCTACTTTTACTCAAGTACAAGATCTGAGTACTTCTACTTTTACTCAAGTACAAGATCTGAGTACTTCTACTTTTACTCAAGTACAAGATCTGAGTACTTCTACTTTTACTCAAGTACAAGATCTGAGTACTTCTACTTTTACTCAAGTACAAGATCTGAGTACTTCTACTTTTACTCAAGTACAAGACCTGAGTACTTCTACTTTTACTCAAGTACAAGACCTGAGTACTTCCACTTTTACTCAAGTACAAGATCTGAGTACTTCTCCCGCCTATGTTCCTCAGCTAGCATGTAAATCAATATCAGTGCATTTACCAGACGTAATGTCAAGGATTTGTATTTGTTATTTGTAAAAATAAGAGTACACATGTCATAAAGTATCACAGTAATATTTCAGGTAATAATATTGTGTCATGTATCAATTTGACATATCAATTTTCAAAACACATGAAATGGTATCCAACAGAGAAAGCATTTAGATAACACAACTGTCATTCTGGCTACGCTAGCACGGGACCGTCTGCAGCAGCAGCAGCAGCAGCAGCACAGTCACATCCCCTGTATATTTCAGGGAAATCTCCTTCTGAAACAGCCTCCAGCCTTCGGCTTTCAGATTTGCTGCCACATGTTGGCACACACAGTGGCAGGGATTATCCCCATACAGCCACAGCAGCACTGGTGAGGGCCAACCCTGATACCTAGTCAGTCTCACGGGGTCACTGAGCTCAGGTTTAAGTTGTAATCTTGACAGGCATCATGGTTCCAAACCATTCACACTGTGGCGACAAAGCTTCACACTCACTGCTTTTGTTCTCTTTTTTTACAGTTTTTCAGAACGCAAAGATGGTAAATAGTTATTTTTTTTACATTTCTGTTGGAGTAAGAAATAAACAAGTTGAAAATGTCTCTTGCTGCTGTCAGCCTCAAACGAAGTCTCTGTGTCTTAAGGGCAAACTTCAGATTGGTGTTGACCTTCTCATCTCGGTCTGTGAAGAAAGCAAACAAGTATATTTTCCAGAATATTCAACTACTCCTCCAGTGATTGAGCATTCCACTCACAACGCAGCGTTTGGGTCATGATGAACCATGATGATACAAAAATGAAAACAGCAGAACCACTGATGTGTTCTTCCTTCCTTGACCCCGTACCAACTAGGGAACTGGACAGCTGAGAACTGGTTCAGAGAGTTGTGTTGTTGGTGTTAGGCTAGTAGCATTGTAGTCCGGAGCCTAACTATTACAAGGTTTCTTTGGTATCTGAAAAGCTCACCGGTCTTTAACTCGTGCTGGGTTTGCTCGGTAACTACATCATCACTGGCTGAAGGGTCACAACGCTCCTCCTCCAAAAAAAGGATCACAAGAAATAACGTTATCAGGTTAGTTGAAAGCAATAATATTAACGTTAAATAAAGAATATTAGGTTGAACTTAATATTATTGCTTTCAACTAATCTAATACAGTTATCTCTAATTTGTAGACATAATACATTTAATTGAAGTAAACATTGAAGTTGTTCAGTGTATTCTTTCACCCACACAGTTTACAGGATCATCGTCTTTTCGTGCTCATTTACTCTCCTTTTTTCCTGATTTCCTCTCTTTCTTCTTCTTGTCATTCAACCTTCTCTTTTATGATGGCTTTTCATTTTCCATTTCCAACCACCCACTCCTCCCCCCTTCGCTTCAGCATCCCTTTCCCGCCACCCCCCTCCATCTCCTCAGCCGCCTGGCCAGCCGGCATGATTTGTCAGCAGAATCAACAATGGTGGGGCCATTTTGCAGCAGGTCCCATGCATTTCTAATCAGCCTCTCATTCAGTGTGGATGGAATTAGGCAGCAGGTACACGGAGCCCTGCATTGTAGCGCCTTAAATGAAGGTGCCCGTCTAAAAAGGCCCAAATTACCGGCAGCCTGTTTGGTGAGCCCACAGAATGTATTACACTCTCCTGAACTCACAGGCAAATCTGCTGAGGAAAAACACTGGAGGAGCACACGGCACATTGGTGCTCTGCACTTGAAGTCGATGTTTTGTCAATAGAAGCTCATAACGGTGGACATTTATGAGCCTTTGTGATATATAATGGCTTCTTCCTCCGCTCTCTCAGGCATATTGGGAGAGTGTGGTTATAAATAGGCACGTACACCGGGGTTGTGTCACAACAGGTTTATAACCAGCCCAGGATGCCAGTGGGCTTTTGTTCCTGTTGCTTTCTTGCTGTTTGCTCACCGTTGTGACATTTATCCTGCACAGAGAAACAATGGAGTGAATATCCCCCCGCCCTCCCCCAGCACCAGCAGCACCTTCAGGTCACGCTTCCATCCTCAGTCACAGTCAAATGTCAGCCATTCTCTCTCTTCTGTCTGCCTCTGTCCGGCCAGGAGAGGGGATCTCTTCCCCAGCAGGACATGAGGCAGTGAACTGGATTGCTCTGTCTGACGCTAACATTTACAGAACCTTTGATCAACCCAGGTGGGCTCTTATAAAAGAATATGCATCCTTCTTCCATTTAAAACACATAAATCTAAATTATAGTATGAGCTGATTAGGGCTGCAACAACGAATCGATAAAAATCGATGTGTTCGCCACTGTGTGTGTTCCAGTGAGCAGCAGCTTTTTAAAATGTATTTCCACTTGAGGAGTGCAAAGCTCCTCTCTTTGGTCTTCACTTTTCAAAGGAGCCTCTTGCTCCCTCTGACCATCAGGTAAATTATTATTTTAACACGTCTCAATATGTTTGATTAAAAAGTAGGTCACTATTTCCTCGACGCTCCGCTCTGCACGTCGCTCCGACTCGTAAACATCATCCTCCCACGAAAGCTGCGGTCCCTCAGTACAATATGATTCAAGCATCTCAGATCAAGTGAAGGGTGACAAAAGGCAGGAAAAGGGAGTATGTTTCACTGCTGTATACCCAGGGAGAAGCTTTGTTTACCTGTGTGGGCTTATTAGTCCACGGTAGGGCGTAGAAATAAAGCACACAGGGAAGTTGTGCTTTGTTTTTGAAGAGCAGCATCGTCCTCACTGCCTTTAAAAATGTCTAATTAATGCGTCCAGGGTTTGTTTATACATAGGTTTATTTATCTGCTTTTCTGCCTGGTGTATTAGTTTTCAGTTCTCTGGAGGTTTGAATAATTGAAGTGATTTGTATTCTCTTAAAGTTGGTAGACGAAGGGCCCAGGGGAATGGCTGAGATAGAAAATACACAGGGCCTAAAGTTTATCTCCATCCGCCTCCTTAAACACCGCTTTTACAGTTTAAATAGCGCTTATGAGTTTTTAATATGGAGGGAAACAGCGAGGAGAGAGTAAAGGATTGCTACTGACATGTTTTTCAAGAGCACAGATGATAAAAAGGAATAATAAACATTTGTTATAAAAATAAACATACACTTTTACCTTGAACCCTAAATATAGACACAGGTTTTTTGAAGTAGTAGGCTGTATATCATCAAGCCTCTCGCAGCACAGAAGGTAGAATGCTGGCAGATAGTATTATTCAAATGTTGCCCGGAGCCTCGGCAGCGCTTTGAAAGGTTAAACAGCACTTTAAACGTGGGCTGTCCAAACGTTAAAAGCACTAAAATACTGCCTGCTGCAGCGTGCTACATGAAAGCAAGAAACAGACGAGTGCCCACACACGTCTCTCAGACAGCAGCGATGGTCACCATGATGCTCCACAGCCTCTGATAGAGGTACTCACACTACACCTCCTGTAATGAGACACATGGCCGCTCAGAGGACCATGTTTATGCACTGTTAAAGCAGCTGCTTAAATCTGTGTGGAACTTAGGTCCAACCCCCCGGAAGTGAGGGTTTTTACTATACGGGAAAATACATCGCAACGAGCACCATCTCAGACTATGATGGAAGCTCCAGTTCTGGGATGGATGATGGAAGATTAACCTTGAAAAAAAAACAGGAAGACTGTAGTGGGAGGGAGAAGTACTCAGGTCTGGTACTTGAGTAAAAGTAGAAATACTGAGGTCTTGTACTTGAGTAAAAGTAGAAATACTGAGGTCTTGTACTTGAGTAAAAGTACAAGTACTCAGGTGTTGTACTTGAGTAAAAGTACAAGTACTCAGGTGTTGTACTTGAGTCAAAGTACAAGTACTCAGGTCTTGTACTTGAGTCAAAGTACAAGTACTCAGGTCTTGTACTTGAGTAAAAGTACAAGTACTCAGGTCTTGTACTTGAGTAAAAGTAGAAGTACTCAGGTCTTGTACTTGAGTAAAAGTAAAAGTACTCAGGTCTTGTACTTGAGTAAAAGTACTCAGGTCTTGTACTTGAGTAAAAGTAAAAGTACTCAGGTCTTGTACTTGAGTCAAAGTACAAGTACTCAGGTCTTGTACTTGAGTCAAAGTACAAGTACTCAGGTCTTGTACTTGAGTCAAAGTACAAGTACTCAGGTCTTGTACTTGAGTAAAAGTAGAAGTACTCAGGTCTTGTACTTGAGTAAAAGTAGAAGTACTCAGGTCTTGTACTTGAGTAAAAGTAGAAGTACTCAGGTCTTGTACTTGAGTAAAAGTAAAAGTACTCAGGTCTTGTACTTGAGTAAAAGTAAAAGTACTCAGGTCTTGTACTTGAGTAAAAGTAGAAGTACTCAGGTATTGTACTTGAGTAAAAGTAAAAGTACTCAGGTCTTGTACTTGAGTAAAAGTAAAAGTACTCAGGTCTTGTACTTGAGTAAAAGTAAAAGTACTCAGGTCTTGTACTTGAGTAAAAGTAAAAGTACTCAGGTCTTGTACTTGAGTAAAAGTAAAAGTACTCAGGTCTTGTACTTGAGTAAAAGTACAAGTACTCAGGTCTTGTACTTGAGTAAAAGTACAAGTACTCAGGTCTTGTACTTGAGTAAAAGTACAAGTACTCAGGTCTTGTACTTGAGTAAAAGTACAAGTACTCAGGTCTTGTACTTGAGTAAAAGTACAAGTACTCAGGTCTTGTACTTGAGTAAAAGTACTCAGGTCTTGTACTTGAGTAAAAGTACTCAGGTCTTGTACTTGAGTAAAAGTACTCAGGTCTTGTACTTGAGTAAAAGTACTCAGGTCTTGTACTTGAGTAAAAGTACTCAGGTCTTGTACTTGAGTAAAAGTACAAGTACTCAGGTCTTGTACTTGAGTAAAAGTAAAAGTACTCAGGTCTTGTACTTGAGTAAGAGTAAAAGTACTCAGGTCTTGTACTTGAGTAAAAGTACTCAGGTCTTGTACTTGAGTAAAAGTACTCAGGTCTTGTACTTGAGTAAAAGTACTCAGGTCTTGTACTTGAGTAAAAGTAGAAGTACTCAGGTCTTGTACTTGAGTAAAAGTAGAAGTACTCAGGTCTTGTACTTGAGTAAAAGTAGAAGTACTCAGGTCTTGTACTTGAGTCAAAATAGAAGTAGAAGATTGAAGAAGATTCAACATTGTCATTGCACAGAGTACAAGTACTAGGACAACGAAATGCGGTCTCTGCATTTGACCCATCCTAGTGTTAGGAGCAGTGGGCTGCCATTATGTACGGCGCCCGGGGAGCAGTGTAGGTAACCAGTGTCTTGCTCAGGGACACCACGGTGGCACTAGGTCTTTCGGGGAAAGAACTGGTGACCTTCCAGTTCCCAGGCCAAGCCCCTAACCAGTTTGCCACCGCCCCCAATAAGTACTCAGTGTAGGAATACTCAGTTACAGTAAAATCAATCACTTTTATTTCTAAAGCACATTTAACCCACGTTGACCAAAGTGCTGTACAGAACAGCGCAGGTAGCTGACATGACCTTTATCATAAAATACATAGAAAAAGAAATAATATATATATATATATATATATATATATATATAATATATATATAATAATATGTGCGACTCAACAGAAACATAGGCACAGGCACAATCAGCCAGATAAGGAGGAGTCAAACGCTAGAGAATAACAGTGTGTTTTTAACCTGGGAAAGTCCTGCATTGTAAATGTTATGAGGGTTGAAGAGATGTGCTGTTGTATGATATCTAGTTTACAATGTATATATTACCACTCAAATGAAATCATATGTTCTCCTGAAAGTCGTCCTGGTTATTAGACTCACTGTTTCATGTCCCCTTATTATTTCTGACAATGCTTCCATGTCATCTGAACTCGTGGATATTGTTCCTGTTTACCCATTGTTTTGCGTGGGATGTGTATGTAGTCGCTATGAGCGTGCACAGCTGTGATGATCTCAGTTATAGTTTTTACCAGTTTGGTGTCTATTGTTTTGGCTCTGAACAGTAATTCCCCTGTACTTAGGGTATGAGTTCTGAAAACCTCCTAGTAAATCTAACTTTGGGGCTTTGGAAATACCACATTAACATTGCGAGCTAATATGAATAATCACCACACATGTTTTCTTTTCTCCAGTGCATTCTGATTGTTTTCAGTTCTGCCGACCTGCAAAATATAAGGCTGCAAATATGTCTACGTTTACAGGTAAGTGTGTATGTATGTACAGCGTGGAAAAAATGAAGAGAGCACTTCAGCATTATCACTTTCGTTTTATTATTTATAATGTGTCTTTGAGTTAAATGATTAGTATTGTTTTTAATTGTATTCTATAAACTACTGCCAACATTTCTCTGTGTTGGAATTCAACAGACACTGGAATGGCTGCCAAACATGTAGAGGTAAAGGTTTGCGGAGCTGTATGTGACTCATTAGATTTGAGTTTTGCTTTTATTTATTTATTTTTGTTTCATCATTATTTTTATGTTTAATTTCTTGTTTTATTTGTGGTGAGTTCCCTATGTTAAAATATGAGTGCATATTATGGACAAAGTGAATCTGTTTAATGCAATAAGCTGATTCAGTTCACCAGAATGTGACTGTGTTAACTTTAAATATCAGAGGCTCTGAGCATCTACGTACACAGGTGTTTGTGTTAGGTATATTGATTCCCAGGTGTACAAAGTGGGTGGAAGCCTTCAGGTGTATAGTGATGACTCGGCTTTAAACGGCCGGCAGCACAGGTGTGTTCACTGTGACTCGTGCCTCTACAGACAGCGGACAGTGTGTGGCCTCCAAACACATGCAGCTTTAACAGCTTCCCTTTCAGGAAGGCTTTCTATCTTATTCCAAACCTGGCTGCAGGGGGGTGTACCTTTAGCACAAGAGCAACCATGTGTTTGACAACGGATACAAAGAATGTGCTGCTGGGTATTTTGCCTACATACCAGTGAGGAGTGAAGACGTATGATCCAGGAAGCACAGTGGGTTATAACGTTAAGAGACAGGGTTGGACAGCCCTGGCCTCCTTCATTTATCAGTTAATTTAGTTGTTTTGTTGTGATAACCCTTGAGTCTAAGATCCTTGAATTACAAATAATTAAGATAGAATTGATCTGAATAAGACTTTTAAATCTTGTTGGTGTTAAGGTGTATAAGCTGCTGCTAATTGGCCATCTCTGTATGCATGCGAGCTCCCCCACTGGTTGGGTTTTATATGTAAATCTCTCCTTGGGCTGGTTCTTTCTTATCTGTGCACATATACGTGTAAAACACACAATGTATATGTCCTACATATAGGTTAGAACAGAACTAGGAGAAAAAAGCTTTTAAATTTGCTGCCTCTTATGCCTGGAATAATGGAATTGAAACTGTCAGATGTAATCACTATGGAGAGTCCATTTTAAAGGACAAAGAACAAAATACTCTGGGTCGTTATGGTTTCTCTTATACCCCCTAACTGAGGTTGTTGAACTTGTGCCTGTGTTCTGCTTTTAACTGTTTCTTTTATTTGCATATACTGACTATTTTACCATTTCCTTTGTGTTTTACGACAGCTGTATTTGTCTACCTGTATTGTTTGTGTTTGTTGTAACATTGTTCATGCTGCTTTCTTGGCCAGGTCGCTCTTGGAAAATATATTTTAATCAATGAGACTGTTACCTGGTTAAATAAAGGATATATAAATGAGTTCATCTCAAACATGTTTAGTGGGGTTGAGATCCATACTCAGTGTTGTCATGTTGAGACAGGAAAACACACAGTGTTGACATCAGGCTGGAGGAACCTTATTGTCACATGTATCATTTAATTGTCAGCAGGAACTTTAAGAAAGTGAAACTTACTAACTACTCGGCCAAATAAAGTTTTCTTTTTACGTTGAGTTTAAAAGTAATCAGAGAAACTCCCAGTGCTTTGAGAACACTACATAATGGCAAGGAATAAATAGCGAGGATACCAGAGGATTCTCCAGTAAAGCGCCTGTTATTGATTACAAAGGTAACATTACTTTCATGGAGCTCCAGCCCTGAGGAGATATCACAGAGGACCCGTCTTCATCTGCCTCTCTGGAAGCTGATAGAGCACATTTTGGCCGGAATAAAAGCTAGAACTGCCGCCACCAGCGGGACCATTAGGATGAGTTAGGTCATTCCTTGTGTGCGCCCATGGATAATCTTACCCATAATTCATAGCCCAACGGGACATCAAATATTATAGCGCCATGATTTCTACACTTCCTGGAACTGCTGCTTCCCTCTTCCAGATTCTGCTTCCCTGTGTAGACTGCCAAGGCCTCAACAGGAGCAAAAACAGGTGTGTGTGCAGAGTGATTTGGATTGGAAACAGTTATACGGTGTACTGTTGGAGGCGTTTAAAAATGTTCACACACACACACACACACACAGCCTTCAATGGCAGTTTTAGCTGCAGTGCATCTTTTATTGAGCAACATGGTTTCAGTGAACCTGATTTCTGTTGTTCAGAGAGGAACAAACACAGACCCAGATGGTGTAGACTAAGTCTGCTGCGTGTTTGCAGAATCATGAGCCCTGAGCTACAGTGATACAGTGTGTTTGCTGCTTTCATCTCAGACCTATTACAGTAAACAGGACAAATTGGACCTTCACATTTCACAGAATTTCCCATTTCAGCTGTGTTTGATTTGCTTCAGTGGCACTGCTTCAGTGGCACCGCTCCAGCAGCGGGGGAGCAACACACACTGGCCCTGTTTATATAATATATAAATGCATTTACAGCTATGGTAAGAACTTATGCCCACCAATTATTAAAGGTTTTACACAGCAATTTTCCAAAATGTAATTTATTTTGAAATTGTATGCATTTACAAGGCGGGGGATAACTGAACCTTCTTCCTCAATAGTTCTCACTTTACTGGGTCTGCTGTGTCAGAATTACTACACAGATGGGGAAATGAATGTAAAATAATGTCTAGATCTGGACAAGTTGTTTTGATGATAAAGTAAAATACTCTTTTGTTTAGATGAGCATTGTGGAAATTGCGCTTTTTTTTCAAGTTCATTTCCTTTTTTTTTGCACTAAAACAAAGGGAGCAGTTTGGTGTTATTATACTATGATTTTACTGGTACAGCCTACTTTAGTGGTCCGGCTGTATGTGGCCCCTGAACTACCCCTGCTCTCGATCCTTTACCTTTGCTCCACAACAGTTTGCCTGTGTGTGAATGCAGCCCAGCCAGCTTCCATACTATCGCTCTCCCTCCCATACTGCTGCTCTGACCTCGAGCACAGAACGTAGACAGAACACTATACACAAACCCGTTTCCAGAGATCTACCTGAGCTCAGGACAAGCCCCCCCTGCAGAATTGTTATCCCAACTGTGAGGCATCCCCAGAAAGGGACGCCCCTTCCGCTATTATATAAACTTCATTATGATGAGTGCGAGACGAACAAAAGTGCAGTCAACATGATATTCAGCACTGATGCCATGAACAACGCCAAAACAAGAGTAAACACAAACAAAAGCTGAATGATGATGTTGATTCTAATTCCTCCAATATAACTATCATTAATATAATGACCATTGTGATACGATACAACACAGCTTTATTTGTAAAGCACTTTAAAACCTCCAGCCCAAAATTCTGTACACAGAGAGAGAGAGCAATACATAAATTAAATACAAACATCACACAGCTCAGCTCACAAACCATAAAATAAGTTGGTTTTTTTTAATGGTACAAACAAAAAAGAAACACGAACAGTCATAAAGTAAAAACAAACAACCATTTGAAAGCAATAAAAGCAACAAAGTGTCGAACACTAGGGAGAATAATTACTATTGTAATTGTTATTATTCTTTTCATGTTTAGGCAGATTATGCTTATTATTAAATGTAGTCTGTGCTGAATTATTCTGTCAGACAATGATGTATTTTTCCCATCGTTTATCGCACTGCAAGCAGGGAGATATACAAGCACAGCATACACACGGTTCCGTTGCGTTGACGCTTGCCGGTTGGCACATAGACATCTTATATCATAGACCAGGGGAGCCCAACCTTTTTTGAACCAAGATCTGCTTTTAAAGTTGATAGTGTGTCGAGATCTACTAAGCCATATCGAAAGCCATAATGTAGCCACAAATAATTGTGCACAGTAACACAGTGACACAAAGATCAAGTTTTAACAATAATAATACAGTTATTGAAGTAAATGTACGTCTTATGCCTAGGACTGGCCCGTAACAACACAACAACATACAACCCAATTAATGCAATGCCTAATTTAAGTTGGAGAAGTGGTTCTCTACCTTAGTGGGACTTCTGGTACTGAGAGGAGGAAGCTAGTCTCTCATAGTCCGGACAGTAGGAGCTGAGTGCCAGCTGTAAGCAGGCC